>NW_024723866.1:0-197500 GCF_018991925.1 Homarus americanus | reverse complement strand
CCACACTCTACCACCACAACACCACCATTACATACCACCACCACCACTCTAACTCTACCACCCACTTCACTACCACCACTACTCCCACACCACACCACCACCACCCTCTACCACACCACCACCACTACCACCACCACCACCACTACTACCACCACCACCACCACTACTACCACCACCACCACCACCACCACCACTACCACCACCACCACCACTACCACTACCACTACCCCCATACCGATAAAAACACTTACATTAACTACATATTTCCTCCCCTGAGTACAATAACAACCCCTGAGTACGATACCAATCCCCTGAGTATGATTAAAATACCATAACCTGAGTAAAGTTTCTTGATCCTCTTAGTAAGATGAGTCATGGGTAAAACTGTGTGTGTGTGTGTGTGTGTGTGTGTGTGTGTGTGTGTGTGTTTTGGTTCATCTATACCCACGACTAACATCTCTGACCACTACAACTATCTATAACTACAACCACCATCTTCATCCACAACCACCATCTACCACCATCTCTGCCACCCCTAATATATCCTTTCCTGCCAACAGTCATACCACCTTGTAAGCGTGCCAACATCATTCCCAACAGAGGTGGTAATGTACGCGCCGTTTATAGTGCCACATGAGGTGCTAAGACCACTGTGGTGCCAAAGCTGATGCCAAAAGCAGATATTAAAAAAAGTGGTACCAGCAATTACACTAGAAATGCCAACGTCGGTGGAACGAACTATGCCAACAGTGGTGTAAGGAGGAGTGCCAATAGTGGTGTAAGGAGGAGTGCTAACAGTGGTGTAAGGAGGAGTGCCAACAGTGGTGCTAATAGTCAGTTTCTGGAGGAATGTTAATAATGAGCCATAACACCAGTGCCAACCGTGATGGGTGGTGCAATAGGAGGGCGTGGCAGGAGGGCGTGGTGTGAGTGCCACGCCCCCGGATAGTGTTACAAGACAATGCACGTCACTCAGGCCACACACCTCCCTCCCTCCCTCACCCTTACACTCCTTCCCTCACTCACACCTACCCTTCCTCTTCACCCTCATCTTCTCCCTCCCTCTCTCCCTCCCTCACCCTCACCTTCTCCCTCTCTCCCTCAAACAACATATTACACATCGTATGTCACGTGATTTGTGGGACGATCCAGAAATACGAACGTACATAGGCGGATTACTACCACACACACACACACACACACACACACACACACACACACACACACACACACACACACACAGTGAATAAATACACACATATAACCCAGAAACGTGAATAATAAAAAAAAGGAAAAACAAAAAAATAATAATGAATAAATATTAAAGTTACAAACACACAGTAGTAGATAATAGATAAGAATTAATATAGTAACATATAAACTAATTATTTACCTGTTCTCGGTGTACAGGTTTACAGGTAAGTATAAGAACAAAAGGTTTAAATAGGAGAAACTTGATGTAGTCTACGCTTGGTACATGAAAACGAAGGAGAGACAACATGTTAAAAAGTAAGGATTATATATAGTAGAGGAAAGATGAAATAGTGTGAAAAGAACGGACGGATAACTAAATGAGAGAGAGAGAGAGAGAGAGAGAGAGAGAGAGAGAGAGAGAGTTCACTGACGCTCCTCTTCACCAATAAATTCTGACAACAAGTTAGTTGTATCCATCTGACACCATCTGAGTGCACCCGACACCATCTAGACTCATCTGACAACATCAACACAAGCAAGACACACAGCTGGACACCATCTAAATAAACTGATACACCATCTGCAACCACCTGACACCTACCAGATGACACCTGACACCATCTGCGTACACCCGACACCATCTGCGTACACCCGACACCATCTGCGTACATCCGATACCATCTGTACACAAGTGACCAACTATTACCTGGACACACCTGTTAACCATCTGAGTCAGGTGAATACAAGATGACCCCGTGTGCTCCACCTGTCCCATGGCACCATCTGCGAGACACCGGAGACCAGCTGTAACTACCCACCACTAACCCGGAATTATAACTAGCAGTCGTTTATAACCCCAGCAATATCCTAACAGCTAATTACATTCCCCTATCCTCGATGGTAGTTATCCCTAGTTAACGAGGTGAATCACGAATAGTTAGGAGGGTAATTTGAACGCCCGTTAACAGCCTCGGTAACAAGTTTGTTGATACTGGAGGGCGAGGGGGGGGGGGTGATGTTACCTGGGGGGTGGAGTGCCACCAGTACAGATACTCAGGTCTTCAGTGTGCCATGTTGGGGTTGATTACCCTGTGTGTGTGTGTGTGTGTGTGTGTGTGTGTGTGTGTGTGTGTGTGTTGGCTGATGGAGGCCAGGTGGTGCCAGGCTACTGTTTTATGTGGGTGGCACTGGTGGGAGGTGGCACTGGTGGGAGGTGGCACTGGTGGGGATTTAGATGGTATGGGTGGTGAAGAGTGGGTGGGAGGGGAGGGGATAATTATATGGAGTATTGGTGGGTGGTGTTGATGGAATGGGTGGCGGTAGTATGGGAATAAACTGGGTGGCAGTGGGTGGTGGTGTCTAACTATAACGGAGTGGCTGACTGCACCAAATCGTTCACCGAGACTACAAATAATAATAATAATAACAATAACAATAAAAATAATAATAATAATAAAAAAAAAATATTAATAAAAATAATAATAATAATAATAATAATAATAATAATAATAATAATAATAATAATAATAATAATAATAATAATAATAATAATGTAATACCTGTCAAAAAAAATATTACTAATCATAAAAATAACAAAATTATATTAATAACAACACTGTAATAACGCTATAAACCAGTAATATCAATAACATTCATATTAATAACCGCAATAACAACATCAGCGAATACTAACCCTGACGTAAAACAAATGACCAAACCGTACCATAACCTCAGCGCGTTTCACACCCCAATATCTTTCCGGGTTACGAAGCTATACAACAGACAGACAGACAGAGAGACAGACAGACAGACAGACAGAGAGACAGACACACAGACAGACAGAGAGACAGACAGACAGAGAGACAGACACACAGACAGACAGACAGACAGACAGACAGAAAGGACGATCATTACAGCTCTAATAACGTAACACCCGATCAACAGAATCACGATACAGATTGCTTACAAATATGACTGCTCAAGGGGGGGGAAACCTTGGACCCCTGATATTTGTCCTTCGTCTCCCCAGGTATGCTGAGGGAGGGGGGTTAAGGGGCCAGGGGGAGGGTTGTCCTCGGGGATGTGAGGGAATCCACAGTGTGTGTGTTGCCTTCCTCCTGTCCTTCTCACTCCCCTCAGTGATAGGTCTGGGGAGGAGGGAAGAGAGAGAGAGAGAGAGAGAGAGAGAGAGAGAGACTGTGGTGTAAGTGTTAATGTTCCAGTTTACTTTCTAATTGGATAACCTCACTATGTTTCTTTACACCGGTTCTGAGAAATGCTCTCCTAGTTTCTCACTTCACTATACTCTTCCCTCTCCACTTGGCTCCCCAGACCTCCCCTAGTAATTCTAATTCTCCTCTCCCCCAAGACCTTGTGCATCCCCAAGTATGTGACACTGCATAAACAACATGATCTTTGGTTCCTTACCTCACTTATAAATAATGTCACCATCTCTCTCCTAATTCTTTTCAGTTTTCCTCTTTTTCTCTTTAAGTCTTTCTTTACCCTTGCTTTTTACTTATTTCTTTTTATCCTCTCTCTCTCTCTATTATCTCTCTTTCTATTATGTCTTGTTTTCGTTTTGCTAATTTCTTTCCCTTCTCTTTTTTCTTTTTTTTTTTTTTTTTTTCTTCCTTCCTTCCTTCCTTCCTTTTCCTTTTCCTTCCTCCTGCCTTTTCTTCCTTTCCCTTCCCTTCCCTTCCTCTGCCCTTTCTTCTTCCTCCCTCCTTTTCCCTTTCTTCCTCCCTTCCTTCCTTCCTTCATTCTTCCCTTCCATCCTTCCCTTCCTTCCTCCCTTCCCCTTCCTTCCTTCCTTTCCTTCCTTCCTCTTCCTTCTTCCTTCCTTTCCTTCCTTTCCTTTCTTCCTACCTTTTCTTCCTCCTCCTTCCTTTCTTTCCATCCTTCCTTCCTTCCTTTCTTCCTCCCTCCCGCCCTTTCTTCCTCCCTCCCTTCCTTTCTTCCCTTCCTCCCTTCCTTCCTTCCTTCCTTCCTTCCTTCTCTCGTAAATAATGAAACTAACGACCCACGACTTCCAACTGTTGCTTTATTGCCTGTGGTCGTAAAAGAGGTTAAGGGGGTCGTCAAAAAAAGTTATTCTGGATAAGAGTTAAACGTTTCAACCCCCGCCTGGTATCTGTCTGTCTGTCTGTCTAGTGCTAACGTTCTGGGGGAGAAATTAAACGTTTTTACCTTTGCTTGTCCTCTGTTTACGTTCTGGAGGAAAATATTAAACGTTTTGAACTTTGTCTCTCATGTGTTTACGTTCTGGAGAAAAATATTAGGATTTTTTTAAACCCTGTCTATCTGTTTCGTGTTGACCTGAAGAAACCTAACCAAACCTAACCTAACCCAACCTAACCTAACCCAACCCAACCTAAGAACGTCAAGGTACTATAACACGACATAATCACTAATATACCTATACGTTACACCTAAATCTGTTCTAAGACTGAGGAGTTTCAAATCCTACTCCCCGAAACTCTCTGGTCCAGGTGACTGCTGGTCCCCCCCCCACCCCCCTACCCTCGTCAACAAAGGTGCTACACAAACTCAACTTCAAAATACTGGACCAGAAAATCAGTTTAAAAATGGCCAGCATGATTGAGGTTATTACTTTTCCCAAACTGAGGAAGATGAAAGAAGAAAAATGAAGGAAGGAAGGAAGAAGAGGAAGAAGAGAGGAAAAGAATAAGAGAAGGAGAAAGAGGAAAAAAGGAAAGGAGAGAGGAAAAAGAAGAAGAATGAAGAAAAAGATAAAGAAGAAGAAGAAGAGGAAAAATAAGATGATGAAGAAGAAGAGAGGAAAAGAAGAAGGAAGAGAGGAAAAGGATAAGAAGAGGAGGAGGAGGAGAAGAAGAATATGCTCTCACCGTATTCTCCAGCATTTCTTGGCCTGAAACAAGAGGGTAGGTAATAACACGCTACTCAACAGACACCAGCTGTACGTGACAAAAGGTGAGACATTAAAAGCAAAATAATCTCTGGGAAGTTATTTACCCAACTACCAGCCAACCAACCCCTAATGACTGCCACGATAACACATACCCATCTCCACCTCCCCTCCCTAACCCCTGCAACCCCCCTAACTCCCCCTCCCTAACCCCCCTAACCCCCACCCCCTTGCATACACCGTGACTCCAGTATAATATTTTCTTTTCTCTGTTACTTTATTTTCTGTTTATGTGGTAGTGTTGACGTCAGTGGCCCATTCAACATGATGCATTGACGAGAGAGAGAGAGAGAGAGAGAGAGAGAGAGAGAGAGAGAGAGAGAGAGAGAGAGAGAGAGAGAGAGAGAGAGAGAGAGAGAGAGAGAGAGAGAGAGAGAGAGATAATAAAAAAAACATCGTAAAAAATTTTGGACTCGAGGAAAAACACAAACATCATAAAAAAAATAAAATCAGAATCCCATTTAATAAAAGAACAAGAACGCTCCTCAGTCTACCAAGCGGTGCATATCATATCCGCCTCTGCCAAGATGTAGGTCACAGTTTCCCGCTCTCAGTAAAAGCAAGAAAAAATAAAATAAACATGAAAATAAAAACTCTGAAGGCATTTCCTGGGTTTAGTAATAGCCCGCGCGCGCCAAATGCTCCCTTGTTGTCTCCTGCTGGACCAATAGGAGGCGAGGCTTTGGGGTGCTATATCGTCGCCTGATGTTGCTGGTCAAATCCCATTCCCGCATGAATACGTCCACTCAACTTACAAATACGAACAGACAAGTAAAAATAACACACAAACGAACACAAACATCTATACCCTTATTATAGAATGGATATCAATTCACTAGAGTCGGTGCAGCGAAGAATGACGAAAATGATTCCGGGACTTTGAAACCTTCCATATCAGGATAGATTAAAGAAACTAAACTTGCATTCCCTAGAAAGACGAAGAGTGCGGGGAGATATGATAGAAGTATTTAAGTGGGTGAAAGGAATCAATAAAGGGGATATAGATAAAGTTCTTATAATATCCGAGCAGGATAGGACTCGGAGCAACGGATTCAAGTTGGATAAGTTTAGGTTTAGGAGGGAGATAGGAAGAACTGGTTCACAAATAGGGTGGTGGACGAGTGGAACAAGCTTAGCAACTTTGTAGTAAGCGCTGGAACGCTGTAAATTTTCAAAAGGAGGCTAGATAGATTCATGAGATAGAGAGTGGTAGTAACTCTCGACAGGAGCTGCGATGCACAGGCCAACCGGCCTATTGCAGACTCCTTATTTTCTTATGTTCTTATGTTCTTATATACTGTACACACATACATACACACACACACGCATACTCTACACATATCCACAGCTTAACAAAAAAACACACATACAAACATCCATACATACACATACAAACTACGACGGCACAAACACCATCATCACAAAGAAAATAAATAAACGCCTACATAACATATAATTATATCGTCGAGGCGGCACCAATGACGCGACAAACTGTTATTCCCTTACATACAACACGACCCCCGGAAAAACAACTGAACATCGCCCCGGGGTAAACAAGACAACGACCTCTCAAGTACTACGCGCGCTTTTTCCTGCATTAAGGAGCTACAATGACAATCCTAATCAATGTCTGAGATTAGTGCCTCGTTTTCCAATCATTATTTGTAACTTAATTTTTAAGTATCCAATGACGAAGCTCCTCAGGGGAAGAGTTGTTCATGTATACAGTAAAAATGGTTTAAAATTCTGCGCCTATAAACTTGAGGCTTATGAGTAAAAGTACAAAACCAAAGTAAAAAGTACAAAACCAAAAGTAAAAAAATACAAAACCAAAGTAAAAAGTACAAAATCAGTAAAATACAAAATCAAAGTAAAAATACAAAATAAAAGTAAAAAGTACAAAATCAAAGTAAAGTACAAAATAAACGAAAAAAAGTACAAAATCAAAATAAAAAAATTACAAGTAGATTAATTACCAGCCAATGACAGTAACATGAAGGTGACACTATAACTTACACATAAATTAACAGTTCCTGCACTTAAAATCTGTAGGGAGTTAATTAAATCGATCTCGTTAAGGTCGAGTCTTATGGTAATGCTGATGACATGTTTAGTGTGTGTGTGGAGAGAGAGAGAGAGAGAGAGAGAGAGAGAGAGAGAGGAACATATACCAACGCAGGAAGACGCCCTGCAACCAGAGAACTGCACACACACACACACACAACACACACCACACACACACACACACACACACACACACACACACACACACACACACCTGACTTAATCCCTCTTGGCCGACAATGCATTAAGAAGATTTCAGAAAGCAATATTGCAAACGTTGAAATGCCTTTTAATTTTTTTTTACTGAATGCATAATACATTTCCTGAAGGCAGCAGTGATGATATTAAAAATTTTTGTCCTTCTCTTGCGATTTTTCTGTTGGAGTGCGACATTTGCCAGAGAGTCGCAAGAGTGGAAAATAATACTGCTGTAGATTTTAAGAGGTTGCCAGGCAGTTGTGTCGGAGAGGTTATGCCTGAGAGGGGTAATGGTGCTTGGGTGTTGCTGGAGAGGTTATGCCGTGACGGGTAATGGTACTTGGGTTTGCTGAAGAGGTTATCTAACAGGGGTAATGGTGCTTGGGTGTTGCTGGAGAGGTTATGCCTGACAGGGTAATGGTTTGGGTGTTGCTGGAGGTTATGCCTGACGGGGTAATGGTGCTTGGGTGTTGCTGGAGAGGTTATGCCTGACAGGGTATGGTGCTGGGTGTTGCTGGAGAGGTTATGCCTGACAGGGGTAATGGTGCTCAGGTGTTGTTGGAGGTTATGCCTGACAGGGTAATGTTCTTGGGTGTTGCTGAAGAGGTTATGCCTGGCGGGGTAATGGTGCTCGGGTGTTGCTGGAGGTTATGCTTGGCAGGGGTAATGGTGCTCGGGTGTTGCTGGAGAGGTTATGCCTGGCAGGGGTAATGGTGCTCGGGTGTTGTTGGAGAGGATGTGCCTGACAGGGGTAATGGTGCTGGGTGTTGCTGAAGAGGTTATGCCTGGCGGGGTAATGGTGCTCGGGTGTTGCTGGAGAGGTTATGCCTGGCAGGGGTAATGGTGCTTGGGTGTTGCTGGAGGGTATGCCTGACAGGGGTAATGGTGCTTGGGTGTTGCTTGAGAGGTTATGCCTGACAGGGGTAATGGTGCTCGGGTGTTGTTGGAGGATGTGCCTGACAGGGGAATGGTGCTTGGGTGTTGCTTGAGAGGTTATGCCTGGGGTAATGGTGCTCAGGTGTTGCTGGAGAGGTTATATCTGACAGGGGGAATGGTGCTTGGGTGTTGCTGGAGAGGTTATGCCTGACAGGGGTTATGGTGCTCGGGTGTTGCTGGAGAGGTTATACCGACAGGGTGACGGTGTAGGTGTTGCTGGAGAGGTTATGCCGCAGGGTGACGGTGCTTGGTGTTGCTGGAGGTTATGCCTGACAGGGGTAATGGTGCTTGGGTGTTGCTGGAGAGGTTGCAGGTTATGCCTGACAGGGTAATGGTGCTTGGGTGTTTGGAGGTTTGCCTGAGGGTAATGGTGTAGGTGTTGCTGGAGGTTACGCCTGACAGGGGTAATGGTGCTTGGGTGTTGCTGGAGAGGTTATGCCTGACAGGGGTAATGGTGCTCGGGTGTTGCTGGAGGGTTACGCCTGACAGGATGTGGTGTTGCTGGAGTTGCCTGACAGGGGTAATGGTGCTCGGGTGTTGCTGGAGAGGTTATACCTGACAGGGGTAATGGTGCTCGGGTGTTGCTGGAGAGGTTGTGCCTGACAGGGGTAATGGTGCTCGGGTGTTGCTGGAGAGGTTATACCTGACAGGGGTAATGGTGCTCGGGTGTTGCTGGAGAGGTTATGCCTGACAGGGGTAATGGTGCTTGGGTCGGTATCGAGTATAATAATGTGTGACTGTTGACTGACCTGAGCATTATTGTACAGGTTATTTATCTTTGATTATCCTTCAAATTCCTCCTTCTGCTTCATTTTCCTCTTCTTACCTCCTTCCTTCTTCAACTTTTCCCTCCTTCCTTCTTCTCCTCTTCCCTCCTTCCTTCTTCCATTCCCCACCTCCTTCCTTCTTCCATTCCTCCCTTCTTCCATTCCACCCTCCTTCCTTCTTCCATTCCCCACCTCCTTCCTTCTTCCACTCCTCCCTTCTTCCACTCCTCCCTCCTTCGTTCCCCATTTTCACTTCCTCCTTTCCTCCCTACCTACATTTTCTCCCTCCCTCCTTACCTCACCTTTCATCATCCACCCCTTTCTTCCTTCCTATCCTTACCTCATCCTCTTACAACCCCTTACACCCCCCGCCACTCCTCCGCTTTCATATGCACACGTGTATGATAGCATTCCCAGCCACTTACAGCTCAGACCAACACATCTCAACCAGCGACTCAACTCTGCAGGACCCCAATGGCTGATTTACTGAAGAGGCTTAGTCACGGCTTCAAGGTATAACGCTTAATTAAGTCAGCAGGTGTAGCCGTGGAGGGGGGAGGGAGGGAGGGGGAAGGGGGGGTTGAAGAGGGTAGGGAGGGGATGAAGGAGGGGGAGGGATTGACGTCTGACCTGGGATAAAATTTAAGTTCCAAACAGCTTCATTAACCTTTATCAATGTCAGGTTTTAACTATGATCATTAATTTAGTTTCCGGACACATCTGGTTATTACTTCTGTGAGTTTGTTCGTTTTATAATAGGTTAGTTGGATTACCTGAAGAGTAGGCAACCACAGCTTATTTCATCTGATGATTAACCACCAAATGTTACCTAGAGGGTTGGGTTGGGTTGGGTTGGGTTGGGTTGGGTTGGGTTGGGCTGGGCTGGGTTAGGGCCAGGGTGTTTAATCATCAGGTAAAATAATCAGGGGGTGCCTAATCTTCAGGTGACCCCAGTAGTTTAAGTCATCTCAAGTGTTCACCTTTAATTACAGACGGGACACACCTGGGGCGTCCACTATCTGTCAGGTGTTATTCCCATTATGATGATCTTTTTAGTCATAAGTTTAAGTCATCTGAATCGTTCACCTTTAATTAGAAACGGGACACACCGGCCAGTAGCCTCATCGACCACACCTGTGAGTATTTCAACACTGAGGTATGTGTAAACGTCTTAGACACATGTACTGACGGACGGATGAATATAAAGGCAAAAACTACCGCTGCCTTTTTTTTAATACGGGGTAAACAAGAACTGCAGAGGTCAAAGGTCAAATTTTCAAGTATGGGTAGGGAATTTGCATTGTCCCTCGGGGTTTGTGTTCACAGTCCCTTGAGGAAGTTACATATACCAAACACAGTATTGTCATTATCTACACCTACCTGTGTTCTTAGTCATGTCCGCTCTGACTCAAACTGGGTGAAATTTTATTGCACATAACACGGCCAATGAATACAGTCGTGCTCGAGGAGTTACAAGCACACCCCAGACACTGTTGATGACTACCTCCTAGTTATCACCAAGAACGTCATGACACACACACACACACACACACACACACACACTAAATCAGTATCGTCAGTGTTGCAACATTCATTTTTTTGCCCCACGCACCAGGGGGTAGTTGTGACAGTGATAGTAGTTGTGACAGTGATATAGTTTAAGGCGAGACCAACAGCTGTAAGGTAGACACGATTAAAGGTAATAAAACAGACGTGATCTACAGTGTATACAAGTAAGAAGGTGATGGTGACAGTGTTCGTGAGTACAAGACCAGTCCATAGTGACGAGTGGAGGTGACCTTGACTCACCTCTCATCTGACAAGTGTTACCACCATGACTCACTACGCCACCTGACCCTCCCCACCCACCCACCCACCCACTAACCCACCCAGTGACATTACTCAAGTGTGGTTTTTACCTACACTACTGATACTCTTACATGGGTGTTGCTGTAACTGTAACTTAAATCACTATATGGGTGTTGCTGTACCGTACGTGTTGTAATGTAGGCCAAGTCAGCCACTCAAAATACTCAGGTATGTTTTGTCGTGTCAATATTATTACACAACAGCCCTTACCAGCCACACCTATACACCTTGAGCACAACCAGGTCAGGACACGATGACTGTGATTCAAACACACACACACACACACACACACACACACACACACACACACACACACACACACACACACACACACACACACACACACACACACACACACACACTGTCCCAACTCTCACGGGAACCTTTGTGATCGTAAGACAAGTATCAACAATTAGACCAAATTATTATGACACCATAAAACCAACACACGTCACTGGCCTTAATACACGGTACTTTAAACCCATATCTCTTACTGTCACTTATCTACGAGTATCATCATATATCCTCGTTTTCCAGAGATGACAACCTACATCCTACTGTAATGAACTTTCTTTTTAATCTGTATCCACTAAAAAAAAAAAAAAAAAAAAAAAATAATAATAATAATAATAATAATAATAACACTACCACCATCACCATCACCACCACCATGACCAACAACAACAACCACTCCTCTGTATTCAACAACCCGAGAAATAAAAGAATGGCTTTAATGCCGACTCGCGCTGGTATCGGAAACAGTAATGGAATTTATACGATTTTAAAAACGCAATGTCAATATTCCACGGTTCTGAACACGTTAAGTTTATATATCACCTTATTTATAAAACGCGGCTGACACCCACTAGATAAAGGGGTTCACTGACATCCTCACAAACCCTTTACCAAAAATCTTGTTACCAAATTCATGTTTACAAGAGAGTGTGTCAGTCATTGTCCACGTTATTCCTGAGGCAACAGATAACGAGAAGATAACAGAGTATTAACGACTTGCAAATAAGAGACGATATTCCGTTATCAGTTAAATGTTGGTTCAAACTTATCGCTATTATGAATCTGATGTAATATTAACCATTTCCCATATAGTAGTGGATCACGTTTCAATTAAGGGTTATTGATGACTAAGGACACCTAACCTTACCACAGTACAGTATCCGGACTTAACCTAAGCAAACATAACTTTAACCATTAGAATAAAAACACTCTGGCATCGTAACCCTAACCATATCGGGTTAATGCAACGGAGAGAGAGAGAGAGAGAGAGAGAGAGAGAGAGAGAGTTATCATGCATGTAAAAAAAAAAACTCCAGTATTTTGGTAAGGCATCACGATTCTAGCCAGTCTGTTGGCAGTTTAATAATTCAATTATGAAAACATTCCTCGTTGGCGCCCCCCTTCCTCACCCCCTCCCTCTCCCCAGAACACCCCCCTCTCTCTCCCCTTCACCCCTGTATAACATATTCCTCCCAGCCCCCTTCCCACTTCCCCTTCACAACACCCCTCTTCCCTCTCCCACCCGCTACAACACCTCTTCCCTCTCCCACCCTGCCAACAACACCTCTCTTCCCTCCCCACCCCTACAACACCTCCCTTCCCCTCCCCCCCTGGACGCTGGGCCTCACAAGCCAGGGTGCACAGTACATCCCCTTGTGAATCTCTTGGCCCACAGCTGTGACCTCCTCCCCTCACTCGACCTCCTATCCCCTCTTGCAACTTCCCCTCATTCAGCCTCGTCTCCCCCCACCCAACCTCTCACTCACCATTCATCATATTCACTATACTTCCTCATTGTACATTCACACACCACACCACACCACACCACACCACCACACCACCACACCACCACACCAGCCATCTAGCTCAGGAGCCTCACATTCACAACAGTCTTTTAAGAATTATTTACTGATTGATAAGGCGACCGACGACCTCAAAATATTAACCTAAATCTCTACCCGATGTTGTCAACGATGAAATATTGTGTGGCCATCTATACCCACTCAACAAACACTCGTGTACCTGTGTTAATTAATTTGTCTTCCCATTCTTAATAAATATGAAGACATTTTAATTGTTATTGACGTTTTCCTTATTTATTCATTAATTTGTTTGGGGGCTTATAACTATTTATTAAAAAAAACATTAAATTGTCTTATTAAAATTATATTCACTTAATTTATTTTCTATTAAAAATCTGTTTTCATAGTATTTTCAATGGCTGGTGTCAGGGCTAAGTGATGGTGTCAAGGCCAAGGGATGGTGTCAGAGCCAAGGGATGGTGTCAGGGCTAAGTGATGGTGTCAAGGCCAAGGGATGGTGTCAAGACCAAGGGATGGTGTCAAGACCTAGGGATGGTGTCAGAGCCAAGGGATGGTGTCAGAGCCAAGGGATGGTGTCAAGACCAAGGGATGGTGTCTAGGCCAAGGGATGGTGTCAAGACCTAGGGATGGTGTCAAGACCAAGGGATGGTGTCAGAGCCAAGGGATGGTGTCAGGGCCAAGGAATGGTGTCATGAGAGAAAATATCCAACACAGAAAACACCAAACTAGTGAGACATTTGTTTACCTTTACTAACAACAAGCTTTGGGCCTCAGGTAGACACCAGAACAAACGAGTTTTACCGCCACTGTTACGACAACATCAAGGTGTGGTGAGCTTACCTGAGTGGGTCATCAGCCAACCAGTGTCACGAAGAAAGTGGGACAATTTACCCTCCACCAGGTAAGTACAAGAACACCTATAAACTGGAGATGACCGCGAGGAACAGTTTATTTACTCCTACAAATTCCACTGTCTTGAACAAAGGAATGGTGTCAGGGTTAAGGGATGGTGTCAGGGTTAAGGGATGGTGTCAGGGTTAAGGGATGGTGTCAGGGTTAAGAGTTGGTGTCAGGGTTAGGGTTGGTGTCAGGGTTAAGGGATGGTGTCAGGGTTAAGGGATGGTGTCAGGGTTAGGGTTGGTTCAGGGTTAAGGGTTGGTGTCAGGGTTAGGGTTGGTGTCAAGGTTAGGGGTTGGTTTCAGGGTTAGGGTTGATGTCAGGGTTAAGGGATGGTGTCAGGGTTAAGGGTTGGTGTCAGGGTTAAGGGTTGGTGTCAGGGTTAAGGGTTGGTTTCAGGGTTAAGGGTTGGTTTCAGGGTTAAGGGTTGGTGTCAGGGTTAAGGGTTGGTGTCAGGGTTAAGGGTTGGTGTCAGGGCTAATGGTTGGTGTCAGGGCCAAGGGATGGTATCAAGACCAAATTGTATAAGACTAAGCACCTTCATGGCCGCACACCTCCACACACACTCCCACGCAACACACGCCCACTCCCACGCAACACACGCCCACTCCCACGCAACACACGCCCACTCCCACGCCCACACACACAAAGGAGCGGCAGCGTCGAGCTGGCGGCAGCAGCTTACATCGCGTCAATACCCGGCTCGGCGCTCCACACTCCGCCTCCAACCACCACCACTGCCATCCACCATCACCACTGCTGCCATCCACCCATCACCACCACCACTGCCATCCACCATCACCACTGCTGCCATCCACCCATCACCACCACTGCTGCCATCCACCTACACCTACACACGCCTTTGCTGCCATCCACCTACCACCAATGTTGCCATCCACCTACCACTATCATTCCTGACATTTCACCTACCACCACCATCCACCTACCACCCATCCACCACTACCAGTACCTCACCATCACCACTATCACTTCCACTTCCACCATCACCATCACAGCTCAGTGCCCCACCACCATCACCAACACACAACCTCCAACACCCCCCCACCCCCCCCAACTCCACGACTACCACCCAAACTGCAAATTCAGACTACCACCCAAACTGCAAATTCAGTCTGTTTCATTTTCTTCACCAACTGAAAGCAAAATGATTTTCTTCTTTCTCTTTACACAACTTCTCTTTCATTACGTCAAGAGAACTGTTTTGGTGAGAGAATTTTATGTTAAAGGTAAATCACTTGTAACTTCAACGGGGATAATTGCTTAAATAAACTCGATTAATTTACGTAATTTTTTTAATAATAAACTAGATTAATATACGTAAATATTTTAATAACAAACTAAATTATTATACGTAAATATTTTAACTTAGGAACATCTGGCAATGAGTTGAAGGTCGGAAATGTGATTGGTTGACAGACGCCCTGGTGAACGACTCTGCTTTTCGTTATACATTACACCACACACACACTCTACGATGTCTTCAGCTTGAGAGTCGAGGCATTCATAAAACAAGAGATAAAGAATTACTCATCTATTATATTAAATCGAACCAAGAGAAGAAGAGTTACGTGTTATAGTCGATAGAAAAAGTGTTGCCAGAAACTAAAAATAAATAAATAAATAAGATAAAATCCCACATTGTCATAAATCTTCCCACGATCTATCATTATGTAAAAAAATTAATCAGTTATCCCTCCACACCACACCACACCACATGACAACCTAGAAATTGGACACCCCAGTTTATTTAACCTGAATATTAACCACGCTAACCTAACCTAACTTCCACGAGCTAATGTTATCGTATAAAGTAGTTATAGTTTCCATACAGATACTTCGATTAATAATAATAATAATAATAATAATAATAATAATAATAATAATAATAATGTAAAATAACTTAGAAACACCATAAATAAAAATAAAAATACTATTAATAACAATAACAACAATAATAAAGTGTTAATAATAATAATAATAATAATAATAATAATAATAATAATAATAATAATAATAATAATAATAATAATAACAACAGACCTTGCAATAACAAGTATCAGAAGCACCAACTCTCACACACATTCCCAGCATCGCTAAACTCGACACGGACACATTACCCAGCATCTATTCTACGTGAGGCAGGGGCGGCTATACCGGGACGAATACCAACGTGTGTAAAACTGTGTTGAAAGCAGCGACGGCGGTGGACGAGTGAGCGGTTATAACACGAGCAGACTGCAGGTGCCAGGCCGGGGAGTGAGTGACACGCAAGGAAGGGGGAGACAATGTTAAATCTCTAAAAACAGGAAACTCTTCACCACCGCCATGTACACGAGACACTAACACAAAACACGTTAAAGACATATAACAAATATTTACGTATAATATTTGTTATAACACACAATGATATAATTAGTTAAATATACAACATACTGTATTTAATAAGGGGTCAAGATGATAGTGAAAGAGGGTCCTATTGGCCAGACCGCCAAGCTTATGCTGGGGACAATACGAAAATAACACATACTGTAGATGACTAAACCTCAGGTACTGCACTAGACAGCCTTCACCTTCCCAAACTGTAAAATAAAGTACCAAGTCACAGCTGTGTAGACTAAGAATGCCCCAGACGTGAACCAGTGACCTTTAGAACAGGAGGTGAGAGCTGTAACCACTCGCCCGCCGCACTCCAAAGGAAATGAGAAGTGTTGATAATCCCGTTTCAACAGACTGTTTCTTACTAATTTTTTGTAAGTTATCCGTTGTCTACTGTAGAAACTTATATAGTGGCTCGTACTTAAGACCCTTGGTATTGTAGCCCTTGAATACAACAATAATTACAGCACGATAATACAAAAATAACGATAACACAACAATTACAGTAATAAATATAATAAATAACAAACAAACAAGTTCTTAAATAACATTAGCACAGAAAACACACACACACACACACATACACACACACACACACACACACACACACACACACACACACACACACACACACACATACAGATGATACTACTGTAAATGTTATATAATAATTCCTTGAGATAATAATGTACAATATATATCAGGTACCACTAAGAGGGCTCAGGCACTCCACTAGGTTCAGCCACGTCAATATTGTCCACTCTGTATCAGTATGGGTAAATAAACTATATCATTATCAATATAGCTAAATAACCAACAACAGCTGATATACAACACCACAGACGTCACCAACAACAAGAAACACAAACAGAAAAGACAACACAAACATCAGTACACAGCAGGACAAGGAACAAACATTAACAAACAGAGACAAATAACAGCAAGGAATGACAACATGAAGAGCCTTATACTGTAGCACAACATAAAGACAAGCAGCACCACGGTAGTAAAAACACAACGACAGCAGGAGACAACCGCCCTTGGCACCAGTCACTAAGAAGACGCCAGGACTAAGTGGCGCCACACACACACACACACACACACACACTTGCCGCAGTAATACGTCACAAGGCAATCCGGAATGGGAATTAGAAATGGGCCAAGCATTCCCGGCTGCTGGGCTTACTGGAGGAGGGAGGGAGGGAGGAAGGGTGGGGGAGGGAAGGGGAGGGGGGAAGTGGGAGTGGGGGAGGGAAGGGGAGGGAAGGGGGTGGGAGGAGGGGAGGGGGAAGGGAGGGAGGAAGGAGGGGAGGAAGGGAGTGGGATTTGACCTACATATATTCTGAGGGAGGGAGTGAGGAGGGAAGGGAGTGGGGAGGGAAGGGAGAGGGAGGAAGGAATTGGGATTTGACCTACATATATACTGGACCTAGATGACGCAGACGGGAAACTTTGGTAATTTGTCACATTATTATCAAAGTCTCGGTATTTTGGTCCACTTGTGTACGTGGTATTTCGTTAGGGATGTTATTAGTATGTAAAGTCTAATATAGCGAATAAATAGTAATAATAAATAGTATATTAATAGTAAGAGTAACAACAATAATAATATAATAATCAGAGACGAATAATGAAAATAATAATAATAATAATAGTATAGTAATAATGATAATAACAAAAAGAATATGATTAATAGTAACAATAGTAATAGTAATAATAATAATAATACCATGCGTCACTTGTATGCAAGATCTGTGATAAGGTTAAAGAAACACAAGGAAGGAAGTACGAAGAAAAACTGATAAAAGGAAATGATAGGAGAGAAAGAGGAGGAGGAGGAGGAGGAGGAGGAGGAGGAGGAGGAGGAGGAGGAGGAGGAGGAGGAGGAGGAGGAGGAGGTTGATGATGGCAATGAAACACAAACCGTCTGACACACCTACACCAGTGTCCTTCACGCACACACACACACACACACACACACACACACACACACACACACACACAAAATATTGGGTATAATAATCGCTTTCCTCTCTCATTTCCCTTTAATTATCAAATAGTCACATCAAAGGAATTGTTATCACCTGTGCCTAAGGTAATTATATCAATAACAGTCGGTGCTGTAATTACAACTACCTGGCGTTTGGCACCTGGAATTGGGATTTACCTAAAGAGAAGCCAACTATAATGACCATGGTTGATAGATACGTCTGGGAGGGTTGAAACAAGTACTCACAAATTACCATAGTATTCCCCACACTCACACTACACCCACGCGCTACACCCTCACTACCCTACACCCACACACTACACCCTCACTACCTTACACCCACACACTACACCCTCACCAACACTACCTACACCCTCACAATGAATCACCAAGCTGACATCAATAAGTAGGACGAGTCTTGGTCAACATCCGGTCACACGTCCGCTGACCTCCCGCCACTCTGTTAAATGGCTGGTCACCCTCACCTCCCCTTCCTCTAAACACACACACACACACACACACACACACACACACACGCTCTATGAAGGTTTATTAGGTATTGTATTCATTATTATCTTACTGTATCATTATCATTCCCGCATTATTAATATTATTATTATCATGGTATTATTATAATTTTTGTTATTATCATTGTCATCATCAGTATTACCGTATTATTATTATCATTATTATTATTAATGATTTTCCATAATTTTTAATTTTATTGGATTGTTATCACCATTATTATTATTATTATTATTATTATTATTATTATTATTATTATTATTATTACTTTTTTTAGGGGACAGTACTTTACAAATTGTCATGACTTTTCCAGGACACTGAAGTAAAAAATTATAATACTTTTCCAGGACATATAAATAAATACCCATATTCATTACTTTTCCAGGACACCTAAAAATATATATATCCAGAACGGACCAAAAAAAAAAAATCCTAACTAAATAACAATGCAAGATGGCCCTCAAATCACTCCTTAATTACTGATCATTTCTCTTTAAATATCACTCGTCTACATACTCCACCTAAACACTCCACCTGAACACTAAACAATGTGAACAAATATTAAGTATTCTGACACACCCTCATTTTATCTTCTTCCCAGACAATTGTGTGATATCTTGGAACACCTGAAGATTAGACCCCCACCAGTTTGTATCACCCGATGATTCAACACTCCAACGCTTACTTTGGTGGGTTAGGTTAGGTTAGGTTAGGTTAGGTTAGGTTAGGTTAGGTTAATATCAAGGTGAAATAAATTGGTGGGCTACTTCAGGTGATACGATTCGTTAATTAATGCACTAATTATATCAAATATGGAATATAAAGGATTAATGGCACACACACACACACACACACACACACACACACACACACACACACACACACACACACACACACACACACACACACACACACACACACACACACACACACACACACACACACATAATCATTACAATATACAGTAATTATTTTCTACTTAACTCGCAGGCAGACACTCAGCAATTTCCACATTCTTACCTGAAAGAAATAAGAAATACAATTAGTTATACAAATCATAACAAAGTTTTTCTACAACACAAAACTCTTACTTACTTCACCAATAAATTATCAAGACTTTACCTACATCAACCACTAAATTATCAAGACTTTACCTACATCAACCACTAAATTATCAAGACTTTACCTACATCAACCACTAAATTATCAAGACTTTACCTACATCAACCACTAAATTATCAAGACTTTACCTACATCAACCACTAAATTATCAAGACTTTACCTACATCACCACAAGCCAATATCAACCACAAAAATTAAATGATACTTTTTACGGCTATTCTGTAAAAATTTTCTTAATTGTTATTCCATTTAATCAGTTTTTCATATTGATGTTGAGGTACTTTAAGTAATTATGGCTATATTTTACACACACACACACACACACACACACGCACACACACACACGTCCCCCACTTCCTCCCAACAACACAAGATCCACTACCCACACCCTCCCACATAGCAGCAGAAGACCTCCCACCCACCCTACCTCCCACACATGCCATCCCACCTAACAACAGAAGACCTACCACACACACACACACACTTGATCCCAGATAGCAGCAGACGATCTCCCACCCCCACCTGCCACCGTAATAAAGGAAGATTAAATCAGTAAATGAGAAAACTTGCCCAACTTCCCAGACAGGTGAGTGGGGAGTCTACCTCTGCCTCGCTCTCCACCATCACCACACGCTCATGACATGATACCTTTGAGAGAGAGAGAGAGAGAGAGAGAGACGTGGGGATGGGGGGAGAGACTGGAATTTCTAACACATATATGAAAAAATACGCCACAAAAAATATGAATTAAAAAAAAAACAAAGCCATTAATTTGGTGAATTCGTCGTAATTACACCAAAGAGAATGAAACTCTGACTACCGCTGAAAAAAAAAAAATATATATTTTTAATAACAATTCATCCGGAAAAAAAAGAAATGTTTTAGCTTTCGTTATTTTATCCAGTGAGCAAATTTAATGAATGCTGAATGACCCTGACTGTACTGTATAACCACGCTGTGTTATCATAGTTGGCAGTGTACCATAGCATCATACACACAGTCCCCAAAAAATATCTTTACGGGTGAGTCCAATGAATTTTAAAATGAACACTAATAACTCCTGTTGTCTCGGTAGTGTTGTCAAAATTCCCTCGTTCGTTGTGTCATATTGATATTGTGTGGTAATTTATTTTCCTTAGTACAATCGAGATTTTATTGTGAATATACTGAACACTAAAATAAATCATTGTATTGTACTATTACCTTTAAGAAACTGTCCTGGTGGGGCGTTTAGTGTGTTGCCAAGAGGAGTCCCACCGTGCCACAGAAACACCTGACACTGTTACCAGATATGCGGTGCGACACTAGCAATATCTGGTCTTACAGGAATGATCTAAACTTACATAGATCTAAGAACAACAATCTTGAGATATACTCATCCTCTCATAGTAATTTTCTTTCATATTTTTATCAATTAACAAAACAAGTATCGAGTTTTTTTTATCTATTAACAATCGAAACCAAAAACAAAATAAGTAACTTCCCATTAAGTCACCTCACTACACTCCCTGCACCTCACTACACTCCCTGCACCTCACTACACTCCCTGCACCTCACTACACTCCCTGCACCTCACTACACTCCCTGCACCTCACACTCCTGCACCTCCCTACACTCCCTGCCTCCTACACTCCCTGCACCTCCCCTACACTCCCTACTCCCTCCTGCACCCCTCACTACCTCCCACCACCTCCTACCTCCCTGCACCTCACTACACTCCCTGCACCTCACTACACTCCCTACCTCCCCTCCCTACCTCCCTACCTCCCCTGCACCTCCCCTACACCTCCCTACCTCCCTACCTCCCCTGCACCTCCCTACACTCCCTACCTCCCTACACTCCCTACACCTCCCCTACCTCCCTACCTCCCTACCTCCCCTGCCTCCCCTCCCTGCACCTCCCCTACCTCCTACACTTCCCCTCCCCTGCACCTCCCTACCTCCCTGCACCTCCCTACCTCCCTGCACCTCCCTACACTCCCTACCTCCCCTACCTCCCTGCCTCCCCTCCCTGCACCTCCTTACACTCCTGCACCTCACTACACTCCCTGCACCTCCCTACACTCCCTGCACCTCACTACACTCCCTGCACCTCCCTACATTCCCTGCACCTCACTACACTCCCTGCACCTCCCTACACTCCCTGCACCTCACTACACTCCCTGCACCTCCCTACACTCCCTACACCTCCTACCTCCCTGCACCTCCCCACCTCCCTACACCTTCCACTCCCTGCACCTCCCTACACTCCCTGCACCTCACTACACTCCCTGCACCTCCCTACATTCCCTGCACCTCACTACACTCCCTGCACCTCCCTACACTCCCTGCACCTCACTACACTCCCTGCACCTCCCTACACTCCCTACAGGCGCCGGGAGGAGTAGATACACCCATGGATACAGCCAGCTTCGAGACCTGATGCAGGAGTGAAGACGCATCGACCAGGATACAAAAAGGTATTGACTCCTTCATCCCTTCCCACCCAGACACATTACATGGAGGCTGGAGGCGATGAGGTACCAAGATTGAAGAGACGTGGAGGCTCAACAGTGTCATCCCCCTGTAAACTACCTCCTACACCACACACATCTTGAGGACACACACATCCTACACCACACACATCCTACACCACACACATCCTGAGGCCAATTCACGTGTCATACCGCAGCCTTTCACACTGAGGCTGACCTGTGTTTAACATTATTATAACACCTGTAGTATGCTCCCCCTCCTCCCTTGTGATGCTTCCCGCTACTGTTACATAATTCCTCTGATCTCACCACTAGTGTGTTGGTGGGGATGGGGGTGTGTGGAGGATGGGGTGTGGGATGAGTGTGTGGGGGATGGGGTGTGTGGGGTGGGGTGTGGGTGGGTGTGTGGAGGAGTGGTGTGTGGGGATGTGTGTGTGGGGAAGTGTGTGTGGGGAGTGTGTGTGTGGAGGTGGGGTGTGTGGGGATGGGCTGAGTGTAAGTATAAGTCAGGGAAAGGACAGAAGAAGAGGGAAAGAGATAAGGAGGAAAGTGACACAACAGAAATAAACATCGATAACTAACATTAAATTGAACTCTCTCCTCTCTCTCTCTCTCTCTCTCTCTCTCTCTCTCTCTCTCTCTACAAGACCCTCCCACAGTAGTAGTTGCTTCTCCTGTTTACGCACGAATCGGGACGTAATTTCCTCACAAAATAGAATTAATTTCCGGCCAGAATTAGACTTCATTCAACACTAATAACATTCGGTAAAAAAAAATCTAATTTTCTCCATTGGTATTACTTTTTTTCTCTCTCTCTTTTTACTGATAAAGAGTTACGTCTCCATCAGTGTAAATGTGAGTTATTTTTACTTATCTATGACCCCAGTGTAAGGTGAGTGAGGTGTTGGGGGTGAGGTGAGGATGAGTATGAGTGATAGGGGTGAGTATGAGTGATGGTAGTGAGTAAGTTATGAGTAGAGGTGAGTCAGAGATGGACAGGAGTCAGTCAGAGATGAGCAGGAATGAGTTAGGTATCAGTAGAAGTGAGTTAGGGATGATTAAGAATCAGGGATGAGTAAGGTATCAGTTAGGAGCGTCATAGGGGTGAGTCAGGGATCAAGTGGTCACCCCCAAGCTCACCTTACCCAACTAGGACCTCCATTAACACAGTATCAGGTGTCAGGTAGCGGCCACCAGAGGCGCCACTAACCCCACATAACACGCCAATACTGTCTGTTGGCTGTAATACTGTAATGTTATAAGACTCTTCGTTCCTATGTAGCGAGAGGTTGGCATAATGTACACCCTCGTTCCTATGTAGCGAGAGGTTGGCATAATGTACACCCTCGTTCCTACTAGCGAGAGGTTGGCATAATGTACACCCTCGTTCCTATTAGCGAGAGGTTGGCATAAAGTACCCTCGTTCCTATTAGCGAGAGGTTGGCATAATGTACACCCTCGTTCCTACTAGCGAGAGGTTGGCATAATGTACACCCTCGTTCCTACTAGCGAGAGGTTGGCATAATGTACACCTCGTTCTATTAGCAGAGAGAGGTTGGCATAATGTACACCCTCGTTCCTATTAGCAGAGAGATGTTGGCATAATGTACACCCTCGTTCCTACTAGCGAGGTTGGCATAGTACACCCTCGTTCTACTAGCGAGAGAGGTTGGCATAATGTACTCCCTCGTTCCTACTAGCGAGAGGTTGGCATAATGTACACCCTCGTTCCTACTGAGAGGTTGGCATAATGTACCCTTGTTCCTATAGCGAGAGGTTGGCATAATGTACACCCTTGCTCTATTAACGAGAGGTTGGCATAATGTACACCTCGTCTAAGCAGAGGTATGCACCCTCGTTCCTACTAGCGAGAGAGAGGTTGGCATAATGTACTCCCTCGTTCCTCAAGCATATACACATACTGCTGGTGGTGACTTGTGAGAAAGTTCTTCTACTCCTGGTGCTCCAACTCCCCCAGATAACCACTATCACCCTGGAGTTGTTATTCACACTTAAGAGACTCCATCACCCTGAGAAGAAAAGAGAGAGAGAGAGAGAGAACACACTCAGGTAATGTGATATTTACAGCTCCTAATTACCCTAGTTAACACCTGCATCTCTTACCAACGCATTTAATAATTTATCTAACACGTAATTAATGATGATGTGTCCTGATACAACTTAACTCTTTTTTTCTATTAATATATTGGAAATTATTATCAGTAAGCAGTAATATAATTTAATTTTAGCCTTTTTAAAAATTATTTCCCTTTGTCATATAATTTGCGGTTTATTACTTATAATTACTGTGTGTTAGATTTAAATGTCTATTGTATTATAATTACTTTCATTATTATTATTATTTTTATTATTATTAATTACTTTGGTTAGCTATTACTATTTATATTATCATCATCCTTTATGCTATTATTATTACTATTATTACTATTATTACATATCATTATCATCATTCTTAATATATTTCGTCATCATTATCACCACTAACATCATTAATCATAGTATCATCATAATTATCATCCGTTAATCACCCAATTAAAAAACCCCCACCAAACTAACACAAACATTAACTCCACAACACAAATAAACCTAACCTAACCAAACCAAACCAAACCTAACCTACCAAACCAAACCAAACCAAACCAAACCAAACCCTAACAACAAACCAAACCAAACCAACCTAACCTACCAAACCTAACCTAACCAAACCAAACCTAATCACGCTTGAAATACCAATCCGAGCCTGTAATTTAGACCAGCCAATGTTCTCCCGCAGGTAAACTGTTCTCCGTGTAATGGCTTTGTTATGGAGAACAATGTGGCCCAGGGAGCCATCCCTCGGAGTCTCCATCAGTTCTCTCCTATGTGATGACAGACCCTCCCTCTCCTCCCCCCTCTCCCCCCTCCGTCAGGCCACAGTCACCCACCTCCTCAAGCTGATGAATCTACTCTCTCTATATATCTATCTATCTATCTATCTATCTATCATCTGTCTATCTATCTATCTATCCGTCTATTTATCTATCTATCTATCTATCTATACTCTCACTTTCCATCAATCTACCTATCAATCAATTTATTTCCATACAGTATATCTATCCATCCATCTAGTTCTGTCTGTCTGTCTGTCTGTCTGTCTCTCTGTCTGTCTGTCTCTCTGTCTGTCTGTCTGTCTGACTCTACCCTTGTCTGTCTGTCTATCTGTCTGTCTGTCACTACCTGTATTTGTCTATCTCTCTATCTGTCTATCTGTCTGTCTGTCTATCTGTCTGTCTGTCTGTCTGTCTGTCTGTCTGTCTGTCTGTCTGTCTGTACATTACGTAACTGTACATAATTTACTTACAAATTTCCCAGGACACAGAAGGAGGAAGAACGGAGGAGATGGAGGAAGGGAGGAAGAAGAGGAAGAATGGAGGATAAGGAGGAAGGGAGGAAGAAGAGGAGGAAGGGAAGGTAAAGAGGAAGTAGGAAAATACAGAGGAAGAAGTAGGGAGGAAAAGGAAGGAAGGAAGAAAAGGGAGGGAAAAGGAAGGAGGAGGAAAATGAAAGGGAAGAAGAGGAGGAAAGTATGAGAAAAATAAACAACGGAGGAGGAGGGAGGAGGGAGGGAGGGAGGGAGGGAGGTCGACGGAGCCACACACTAGAAGCCTTCAACGAGATAGAGGCACTTAACGTGACTTCACTTATATTCTCTCTCTCTCTCTCTCTCTCTCTCTCTCTCTCTCTCTCTCTCTCTCTCTCTCTCTCTCTTCCTTACTCTATCTTTCTTTCTTCCTTACACCCAATTTATTTCTCTCTCCTTTATGCCTCCCCTCTACACTCTCTCTCTCTCTCTCTCTCTCTCTCTCTCTCTCTCTCTCTCTCTCTCTCTCTCTCTCTCCTCTCACTCACTCACTCCCTCTCTCTCTCTCTCTCTCTCTCTCTCTCTCTCTCTCTCTCTCTCTCTCTTAGTCTTTCTACCATTTACACCACTTTTCCCTTTCATCCACCCACTCCTCCTCCTCTCTCTCCCACACCCCTCCACCTTCACCTCTCACTTACACACCCACTCCACCTCTCCTCCCACACACCCACTCCACCTCTCACTCCCACACCCCTCCACCCTCTCCCTCCCCACACCCACTCCACCTCTCACTCCCACACACCCTCCCTCTCACTCCCACACACCCACTCCACCCCTCTCACTCCCACCACCCACTCCCACCTCTCACACACCCACTCCACCCCCTCGCCTCCACTACTAACAAGAGAGACAGAGACTTGAGAAGAGCAACAATATTTCCCATAGGGTGGAGGGGTGGGGTAAGGCTTGAGTAGGAGTGGGGTGGGAAGGAAAGAGTGAGGTGTGGGGAGTAAAGGGTTAGCAGGAGGCTGTGGGGGAGCTGCCTCTCCTCCAGTGAGTGCCTCCCTCAGCGCTATACCCCACCCCCACCCACACACACACACACACGACTTATCACATATATACAGTGTACATACATGTTACGATACATATATATACCGCACACACTCTAATTACGATACATATATACCGCACACACTCTATGTCTTACACACACTCTTAGGTATATACCGTATATTCACACCAGTACCGACATACACACCATCAACCTTATAATATATACCAACTATATACCAAATAATATAATGACTACACCAATAATAACTACGTTTTACTAATAATTAACACCCAATTTGACGAACAATATGAACACCACACAAATGAAAGTAAATTGTTGATCTGACGTAATGAACAAAGCGCAGTGAATGTTTAATTTCTATAACGAGTTGAAAATAGCAGGTGTGAACAGGGCATCCCACGCTCTTAACGACTCAGGGGATTATATCATTAACTCTGTAATAGTTGTATTTTATAACCATCATTTTAATATTGTATAATCACAACATAACACATTTTTATCCCATAACATTTTATTTGTTAATGTAACGGTAAAATTTTCCAACCAGTCCGCCCTACAGTGAGTCCTCCATTTACCGGACAGGGGAGGAAAAATCCGTTATATCATTATCCCGTTAGATGTGAAATATTTATCTAACGAACTATATAGAGATGAAAGTCCTTTATATTGAAGGTCCGTTAGATGTGAAATATTTATCTAACGAACTATATAGAGATGAAAGTCCGTTATATCGAGGGTCCGTTAGATGTGAACCCTACATCTAACGAACTACATTGAGATGAAAGTCCGTTATATCGAGAGTCCGTTAGATGTGAAACCCTCATCTAACGAATACTAATATGGAGAGAGAAGTCCGTTATCTGGAGGGTTCACTGTAGCCTTATTTCCTTGTCTTACGAGGGTCGGCACTGGTCACGGCTACTCCCAGTGATAGTCTTCATTCGTTCGTTCGTTCGTTCGTTCGTTCGTTCGTTCACACTGTTTTATAGATGTATTTCACTGTCATTCATTCATTCATTTGCTCGTTCGTTCGTTCATTCATTCGTTCATTCATTCATTCATTCGGGAAGAGATAGATGGAGAGAACTAAGAAAAAAACGAAACTCCTATTTAATTAAACAAAGTATATATAACAAGCACCCAACCAGCAGTAGTACGCCCCAGAGTTTTAGCCATAGACGTAATTAATCTCGAGAGCCGTGGCTGGTATGGCTGTATGCCGTGTTAACTTTAGGCACGCGAGGATGGCTAATTTCACCCGGTGTACAACCCATCATGGTCATTAAAACTTGATTTATATCCGGATTAAAAAAAAATCAAATAATGGATTATCTTCTCAGGTGTTTCCAGAGAGAGAGCAAAGACTCACCACAGCCAAAACTCTTTAAAACCCCAACAGCAACTCCAGGTAAGCGGAGGAACACATGGGAGGCAAATGGTGTGTGTATGTGTGTGAAGACTCTCCGTCCCCTATAAGCCTCTTGGTGCCTTGAGTCTCAGGTAAAGCCTCCATGATGCTCCGAGTCTCAGGTAAAGCCTCCATGATACTCCGAGTCTCAGGTAAAGCCTCCATGATGCTCGCTACCTTCCTCCTCCTACAGGAATGATGCTCTATAATACTCGAAGATATCGTCATGTGATCCGTCTTGGTATGTTGCAGGTGTGGTGAGTTATGTTGCAGGTGTGGTGAGTTATGTTGCAGGTGTGGTGAGTTATGTTGCAGGTGTGGTGAGTTATGTTGCAGGTGTGGTGATTTATGTTGCAGGTGTGGTGAGTTATGTTGCAGGTGTGGTGAGTAATTACGAAACACTTGCAGTATAATATGCAAGTGTCTTTGGTAAGATAACGACGCCTGTAATCCTACACCTACTGAAGGTATAGAAAGCAAATGTCAGGTGTGAGAGAGAGAGAGAGAGAGAGAGAGAGAGAGAGAGAGAGAGAGAGAGAGAGAGAGAGAACACGTTAAATGGAATAGGAAAAATGGAAGAGGGAGGAAAGGGTAAGGGGTGATATGCAAAAGAAGATGAGGGAGAGGAGAGGGAGTGAAAGCGAAAAGCAGGGAGGGAGAGAAGGGGAGTGAGAAAAGCAGGCAAGGGAGGGAGGAGAAGAAACAGACAGGGTGGATAAAAGGATGAAGAGCAAGACCGGAACGGGAAATAGGGGACAGGAGAGAGAGAGAGAGAGAGAGAGAGAGAGAGAGAGAGAGAGAGAGAGAGAGAGAGAGAGAGAGAGAGAGTATCATGGTGGTGAAAACGACGATAAGACGACGGCATTATCACACACACACACACCACACACACACACACACACACACACACACACACACACACACACACACACACACACACACACACACGACAACTCCTCCACTACTGACAACATTGCTAAGCGAGTGGAAACAAAGAAGCAACACTGCAATCATAAACAAAAACAGTAAACAAATACATAAGAGTAAGGACTGTAGTGGCCAAGTCTTATTAAATACAACATAAACAATTAAATTTCCCTGGATGGTGTTTACCTCTACCATCACCTGTATAATACTTCAGTTAGTTCAGTCTTATTCCTATCTACGTCTTCAACTTTATTATTATTTATTTACTTATTATTATTATTATTATTATTATTGTCATTCTTATATACCCTTATCATCACGATCTTTGTCTCCTCCTTTCATCATCAATTTTTCTTTCTATTACCAACTTCTGTCTTACCACATCATTATCACTCCTTATTATTATCCTTCTCTTACCTCTATCATCACCATCTACTATGTCTCTCCTTTATCACCTGTCCCTTGTTCCCCTTCATCATTCACCCTCTTATAGGTAATGATATTAACCCAGACAAGTTATTGGATTACCAAAGGGTGGAAATGATTGTGCCTAACCCAGTTCTAGGTATGTCAAGAGGAGGAGAAGGAGGAGGGAAGGGGGAGAAGGAGGGAAGGGGGAGGGAAGAAGGAGAAAGGGAGGGAAGGAGAAGAGGAGGAGGAAGGGGATAAGGAGGAGGAAGGGAAGGAGAGAGAAAGAAGAAGGGGAGAAGGAGGAGGAGAAGGAGGAGAAAAGAGAAGGGGAGAGGGAAGAAGAGGGGGAGAAGGAGAAGGAGGAAGGAAGAAGAAGGGGGAGAAGGGAGGGAAGAAAAGAAGGGAGGAGGGAAGGAGAAGGAGGGAAAAGAGGGGAGAAGGGAAAGGAGAAGGAGGAGGGAAAGGGGGAGAAGGAGGAAGGGGGGAGAAAGGAGGAGGGAAGGAGAAGGGGGAGAGGAGGAGGACGAGGAGGGAAGGGGGAGAAGGAGGAGGGAAAGGGGAGAAAGGAGGGAAGGGGAGAGGGGAAGGAGAAGGGGGAGGAAAGAAGGAGGGAGGGAGAAGGAGAAGGAGGAAGGAAAGAAGAAGGGAGAGGAGGAAGAAGAAGTGGGAGGAGGGAAGGAGAAGGGGGAGAGGAGGAAGAGGAGGAGGGAAGGAGAAGAAGGAGTAGTAAAAGAACAAGGAGAAACGAAAGGGAAGAAGAGACGAAAGAGGAAAAGGAAACAAGAGGAAAAACAAAGATAGGAAGAAGAAGAAATTAAATGAAAACTCCACAAATACACAACAAATCCTTACCCACACAATAACACACCGCCATACATACTGTATACTGTATACTGTATACATACCAACACGGCGCGCGCGGTATTATACATTTCGTGCCGAAGTAAAAATACCAAATTCATTTTTCTTCTTCAATAGTGTAGCTACATAATTTTGCTTGATACAATTACCACACCTAATATATGATGATGCTCTGTGTGTGTGTGTGTGTGTGTGTGTGTGTGTGTGTGTGTGTATGTTGAATTTCTACTACTACCACCCCTTACATAACTACCACCATCCCTACACTACTACTACTACCACCAGTCACCATTACTACCAATACACTATCACCACCACCACGATTACCAATACACCACTATCACTATACTATCACCACCACCACTACTACCAATACACCACCACCACTACTACCAATACACCACCATCACTATACTATCACCACCACCACTACTACCAATACACCACCATCACTATACTATCACCACAACCGCTACTACCAATACACCACCATCACTATACTATCATCACCGAATAGTACCATCAATACTATGCCTGCTGCCAGTACCACCATCACTATACTATCACCACCACCACTACTACCAATACACCACCATCACTATACTATCACCACCACCACTACTACCAATACACCACCATCACTATACTATCATCACCGTCATTACCATCAATACACTATCACCACTACTACCAATACTTTCCTTCTTTGGATAAGGATTAGATTAGGAGGTGGTGGGGATTCGGGGGGGTTAGGGGGGGGGGCTTATCCAGACTTTACCCAGACTTGGCTCCAGCAACTCGTCTCAACCCTCGGTGGCTCGGCCTTCGAACACGGTAAACTACGACCTACATTCATATGCAAATTCCAGCAACGTAAATTCAGTAAATGGAACAGCTCCTCCTCCTCCTCCAGCAGCAAGATATCTATGTTACACCGCCACTATGTAAATCTCTCTCTCTCTCTCTCTCTCTCTCTCTCTCTCTCTCTCTCTCTCTCTGTGTGTGTCCCGGTAAAACTCGTCTTTATTTCTTATATTTTGCAAATCTCTTATATTTCGTTTACAAGGAAATCTCACTTTCATTTATTTGTATAGGTCAATATATTTCACATGCATATATATTTCTGTTTATTTCACGGATCAGTATACATCAGTTTATTTCATATTTCTATTCCGATTTATTTCATGCACTTGTCAATCTAACTATTGTCCACATTAAGGGCCTAGTTTTTTAAGGGCCTAGTTTTTTTTTTTTAACCAAACTTTATTAAAAAAAAATAAATTAAATCTTCGGGAGTTCTCTTGATGCATTTCAATTTATTTCACATATTTGTAAGACTCATTTCTTCACGCCGCCACACACACTCTTCCGGGATTTCCTTATTTATCTCCCCGCTCTTTACTTCACATCCGCCGCCACCGCCGCACCTCACAACGCATTAAAGCCATGTTCATATTTCATCATAGGGCAGAAACGTCTTGGAGGCGAGTAAGTTTGGTCCATCTCTAAGGTTACAAGGCGTGAGTGTGTTATCCCTGGGAGAGAGAGGACGCGTTATAAAAGGTCACTGTCTATTCAATTATGTAGGTCCGGTGGCGCCTGAGGGACTCTCGTACCATAATGGAGACGAAAAAAGTGAAAGTGGGTTATATAGGCATGACGACCCATTAGAGACAGTGTATACTAAGCCTTCAGTACCCATGGAAGGCGGCGGCAGCGTTCTCGGCACTAAACTGGACTTCCTTCATTTCCCCAACTGTAATATTAGGTACTCCTGTACAGCTGGGTGGACTGAATGTACCCAAGATCGAAAAAGCGTCCTTTAGAGCACGAGACGAGAGCCGTAGCCACTCGGCCATCACACCCCCATTATTATATAAAATGTCAGCTGAAAATATTTACCACGGTACATTACCTTCGTTTTACAGATGATTGAAAACAATTGATTTGATCCATAAAAATAAACCAATAAAAACATTTATTTTATCAACAGATTCGGAACAACAAAATGTTTTTATACATTAACACAAATTTAGTTGAGTGTAGTGTACCGGGACACGTCAGCTCTACAGGACACACTACTGTATACTGTTTATCTTATAACAGTTACAGTAACTCTTGTGGTGACAATGTTATGCTTTTAGCTTATAGCCTACACATACAATACACCCTAGTAACCAGTAAACACTAGTAACTACCGTCCAGTACACCCTAGTAACCAGTACACCCTAGTAACTACCGTTCAGTATACCCTAGTAACCGGTACACCCTAGTAACCAGTACACACTAGTAACTACCGTCCAGTACACCCTAGTAACCGGTACACCCTAGTAACCAGTACACCCTAGTAACTACCGTTCAGTATACCCTAGTAACCGGTACACCCTAGTAACTACAAATCCGGTACGCCTAGTAACCAGTACTCCTAGTAACTTTGTCGTTCCAGTACACCTAGTAACTACCGTTCAGTACACCTAGTAGCAGTACACCCTAGTAGCAGTATACCACCAATACTTAGTACACCCTAGTAACAGTACACCCTAATAACCAGTACACCCTAGTAGCTTGGTACACCCTAGTAACTACCGTTCAATGCACCCTAGTAACTACCGTTCAGTACACCCTAGTAACAGGTACACCTATTAACCAGAATACCATAATGGCAATTGCACCCTAATGCCAGTACACCTAATGTCAGTACACCCTATTAGCTTAGTACACATAAGTAACTTTACCGTCAGTACACCTAGTAACCAAAATTTTTACCCTAGTAACAGTATGCATAGTAACGGTACACCTAATACTTCGGTACACCCTAATAACCAGTACACCTAGTAACCGGTACACCCTATTAACCAGTACACCCTAGTAACGGTACACCTAGTAACTACCGTTCAGTACACCTAGTAACAGAGTATTTATATCCTCGTAATATAAGGCAAAAAGGTATAATCAAACCTGCCACTTCACCATACAACACCCACGCCAAACGACCCCCTTCTTACTTTACTTCCCACCCCCATTTTTACCGTCTGGCTCACCTCCTCAAATCCTCCTCCCCCTCTTCACCGCAAAATTCCTCTACCAACCCCTCCAGCATCTACAACATCCCTCCAACATCATGGTTTCCTCTACAACATCCCTCCAACATCATGGTTACGTCTACAACATCCCTCCAACATCCCTCCAACATCATGGTTAAATCTACACAACTTTCCTCCAACATCCTCCAGCATCATGGTTACATCACAACATCCCTCAACATCATGGTTACGTCTACAGCACCCTCAACATCATGGATTTACGTCTACAACATCCACCAACATCATGGATTACGTCTACAACATCCCTCCGACACATCATGGTTACGTCTTTGTTTTGTCCTCAACATCATGGTTTCCTCTACAACATCCCTCCAACATCATGGCTTCCTCTACAACATCCCTCCAACATCATGGTTACGTCTACAACATCCCTCCAACATCATGGTTTCCTCTACAACATCCCTCCAACATCATGGTTACGTCTACAACATCCCTCCAACATCATGGTTACGTCTACAACATCCCTCCAACATCATGGCTACGTCTACAACATCCCTCCAACATCATGGTTACGTCTACAACATCCCTCCAACATCATGGTTACGTCTACAACATCCCTCCAACATCATGGTTACGTCTACAACATCCCTCCAACATCATGGTTTCCTCTACAACATCCCTCCAACATCACGGTTTGTCTAAAACATCCCTCCAACATCATGGTTTCCTCTACAACATCCCTCCAACATCCATGGTAGACCGTCTAGAAGCCAACATCACCACGGGCCGCCACCTCCCATTATGGTACGTCTTTTATCTGGAGTTAATTTCGTCCCCAGTCTCACCTCCCTCCCCCATAATCTTTCTCGGGCCACCATTCCAGACAAACTGCCTCCCAAATTCCGTCTCGGTTCCCATTCCTGCCTCCTAATTCCATTCCATTCGCATCCCGTCATGACCTCTCCCGTTCCTTAACACTCAAACCTTCCTCTTCTTCCATCCCATTTCTTTATGCTGTCCCCATCCTGTCCACCATTCCGTTCCAGATACCCTCCTCTTCTTCCATTCCATTTCCTTATGCTGTATCCACTCTGTCCATAATTCCGTTCCATACACCATCCCCAATGTCGCATTTTCACCGTGATCTTTTCCTCAAAAGCTCTCTCTCTATTCCATCTGATTATTTACCTTTCCACACACTGTTCCGTATTGTATCTGGGCGTCTCATTACACAAGCTAAATCCCCTCAACCGTCCCATGAGTCTGAAGTAACCCATTCCATAAATAGTCCATAATCTATTGCATCTCTCTTCCATACGCCATCGACCCATTCCATAGTCATACCCCTATTCCAGATCCTCACTCTTATTCCAGCATACGCCATCCCCATTTCGTCTGGTGTCCAGTCCATATATTTCAGCCCCCCGTCGTCCATCCACCACCTCCCCCTCACCATCCCTTACCCCCATTTAGACCTTCCCCTCTCATGTGGTAATGTTATATTTTAGTATATATATTACCTTGTGTCCACCTGTCACCGTAGAGAGAGAGAGAGAGAGAGAGAGAGGAATCGACACCAAACATCAGCAAAATTCAACAATATTTCAAGAGGTCGGACAAACACAAATTCCAACCAACGTCGACCAATCATTCCCAATATTCCTGATGTCAGCAAATTGGGATTCCAACACCGGCAGAACAGGAAATCCTACCTAACAATGACCCCAAGGACCATCAAATATTTTAAAACACTGGTATAGGAATTTCACAGTATTCCAAGGACCATAGCATATTGAAGGAATTCCAAGTCCGGCGACACATTCCTAAGAAATGAGAATACAAGTCTGGAAAGAATCCCTGAGTCACGGAGTTTTACTGAGAGCCATAAATACGACCCCGACACCGGTACGACTCCTGGTAATATTACATAGACCAAGAAAATAAAGTTCCAATCCCGGTACGACCCAGAATTGAAGGTTCCATCACCGGTAAGACCCACACATATAAAGGTCCCATCACCGGTAAGACCCCCATACCAAGGTCCCATCATAGTAAGCCCCCATACAGGTCCCATCACGGTAAGACCCCCATATTGAGTCCCATCACCGGAAGACCACCATACCAGGTCCCATCACCAGTGAGACCCCCCATATAAAGGTCCCATCTACATTAAGACCCCCCTGCAGGTCCCACATCACCATTGAACACACATGTAAAGGTCCCATCACTGGTAAGACCCTCATACAGGGTCCATCATGTAAGCCCCTGCAGGTCCACATCACCAGACCCTACCAAGGTCCCATCACCGGTAAGACCCCCATACCAAGGTCCCATCACCGGTAAGACCCACCTGCAATATTCGTGTTCAGGTAAACGAAGGTCCGGACCTCATCACCACCTTTTCTCACCAACATACCTGGAGGAGAGAGCCAGGCGGAAACCCTGTGTTTTATGGCGGGGAAGTGGAGGTGCTTCTGGGTACACACACACACACACACACACACACACACACACACACACACACACACACATACAATTGCATATCTCCTTTTATTACTTATACTATTATTCATCATTAACACCATCATCATCATCATCACCATCATCATCATCATCATCATCATCATCACTACTAGTATTATCATTATTATTAACATTATCATCATTAATATTGTTCTTGTTCAATATATCACATCACCTTTCCTTAAATATATCTCTAACACACTTTGTTGTCCTCCGTATCAAAGGTATAATCCTCAACGCCTTTATAATCAAGTCTTATACTGAATAACCAACGCTACGAGCCGGAATATTCTAAATTAATCCTTATATCAAGATGAAATAGGGACTAGAATCTTTTAACATCTTTTGGGGACTTGTTTATATCATCTAAGTGTGAGTAAAGAGTCAAGATTTTAACAAAAAGTTCGGCAATTATTACAACTTTGACAGATAAATTACCACTGATGTTATTGCGTCATTGTCACGCCTGTTAGATCGAAGTCAAGAGGTGTATTAGTTTAAGTGACATATGACAATCCACTTTGATGCTGTGTGGGTACAATCCACTTTGACATTGTGTGGGTAAAGATTGTCATCGCCTGTGTTGCATGATGAGATGGAATACACACAATATTTCCCAGGTACTCCCCATCCGTCCAAGTACCCGTTCTCCCGTCCGTCCACGTACCCGTTCTCCTATCCGTCCACGTACCCGTTCTCCTATCCATCCACCCACCCGTCTACCCCCGAACACACACACAGAGAAGCTATCTTAATTGGGTTTCTTCTTTAAGGAAAAAGGTCGAGACTCAACGTACCCTCAAGCGTTCCTTTGAGACCCAACGTACCCTCAAGCGTTCCTTTTTGACTTAACGTACCCTCAAGCGTTCCTTTGTGACTTAACGTACCCTCAAGCGTTCCTTTGTGACTTAACGTACCCTCAAGCGTTCCTTTGTGACCCAACGTACCCTCAAGCGTTCCTTTTTGACTTAACGTACCCTCAAGCGTTCCTTTGTGACCCAACGTACCCTCAAGCGTTCCTTTGTGACCCAACGTACCCTTAAGCGTTCCTTTTTTACTTAACGTACCCTAAATGTGTCTGATTTGCAGTCTTTGTGAGAGAAAGAAAAAAAGAAAGGAAGAAAGAAAAAAAAGAAAGAAAGACAGAAAGAAAGAGAGGAATCACAGAAGTAATAGAAAAAGTCAATGAAAAAAAAGAAGAAAAGAGATAAAAAAAAGTGATGTCAATAAAAACAAAAGAACAAATCACAGGAATAAAAAAAATAACCCAATGGAGAAAACAGAAGAGAAGAGAAAAGAAGAGAAGAGAAGAGAAGAGAAGAGAAGAGAAGAGAAGAAAAGAGAAGAGAAGAGAAGAGAAGAGAGATGTCAGGACAGAAGAGTGAAAATTAATTCTGTGTACGGTGGCCCTGGAATACCTGGTCTCGGTGGGCTCCTGGCTCTGGTGGATTCCGTCCAGCTTGGGGGTCAAATATTCACCAGAGTCAAGGGAGGGAGAGGGGAGGTCAATGAGGAGGAGCAGGGGTCAGGGAGGGGGAGGAGAGGTCAAGGGAGGAAGAGAGGAAAGGGGATATGGGAGGGAAAGGGGGGTTAGGGAGGCAGAAAGAAGTTCAGGAGGAGGAAGAAGAGGTGAAGGGAAGGAGGAGAAAGGGGAGAGGAATCACCAGGAAGGAGGGAGAAGGGGTTTCACAGGAGGGAGGTAAAGTTTGTACTTTTCTGTAACTAAACGTAAATAAAAACTTCAAAACATCAATGAAAACGAAAGATATACATAAAAATACATACAATGCATAGCTAAAGAACATATACATATACATATTAAACAAAAAAAACATTCGAGAGTCCAGTCCACAAACTACAATAAAGATTAATTAAAAAAAAAAGACGAAAGTAAAATCACAAACGAACTGAGATCGATACAGAAATCCTGAGTCCGAAGATACGCTGAGGGAGACACTGAGAGATGCTGAGGAAGAGATGCTGAGAGATGCTGAGGAAGAGATGCTGAGAGATGCTGAGGAAGAGACACTGAGAGATGCTGAGGAAGAGATGCTGAGGGAGAGATGCTGAGGAAGAGATGCTGAGAGATGCTGAGGAAGAGATGCTGAGGGAAGAGCGATGCTGAGGAAGAGATGCTGAAGGAGAGACACTGAGAGATGCTGAGGAAGAGACCGGAAAGAAATAGAGGAGAGACACAGAGGAGGACACACAGAGGAGAAACACGGTCCAATAACAGAACTTGAGTCACCCAACAAGGTTTTTCATCTCCTCAACTCTCCTTTACCAACTTACAAACTCCTTCCAACTCCCCGACTTGTCAAAGCACATCCCAGGAGCCGGCCCCCAAAATTTGTTTCAACACGTTCAGAAGAGAGAGAGAGAGAGAGGACTAACGAAAAACTATCCATTTTGGAGTTACATTGATACGATAAAGACAAGCAGTGAATAGGAAGGAAAACTGAGGTAAAATGTGTGTACTCGAGCTAGAACACACCACACACACACACACACACACACACACACACACACACACACACACACACACACACACAACGACGACAACTGCAGCAACGATATTAATGACAACTGCAGTAATATTAGTAACGGCACATATCAGGAGCATGAGGCAACAACACGAAGCAGAAGAAGCAGCAACAACAACAACAGAGGCATAAGCAAGAGGCAGAAGCAGAGGCAGAAGCAAGAGGCATAAGCAGCGGCACAAGCAGAAGCAAGAGGCAGGGGCAAACAAAACGGAAGCAAAACTGTAAGACCTCTTAAGCAAACTTTCACGAGAATTCATTTTCATTACTCCATCCAAAACTTGAATTCCCCAGAGACGGAGAAAAAGAGGTGATTCACGGTCCCTGACTCTCTAAACTGCAGTGGTTCCCAGACTTGGAGTAAATTACCCGATTAAGGATGACCTTTTTCAGTGAGGTTAATGAGGTACTCTGTCGAAAATAACCTAATACCTAATCTAACTAACAAGAAATAAAACACACTCATCCTATTAACCTTTCCCCTGCCAACAGAGAGAGTCATGAGCGAGGGCTCACCCATCATCATAACCCTGCTGATCAACTGACACTTTCCATGACCAGCCCACCACCCCAGACACCCTGGATGGATAGATAGATAGATAGATAGATAGATAGAGAGATAGAGAGAGAGAGAGAGAGAGAGACTGCTGGTGGTGATCAGTAACGAGAACCTAACTACTCACCACCATCACCACTCACCATCACCACCATCACCATCACCACCCAGTAAGACAGTGCACATAACTCAATTTTGGTGTCACTATCATCAACCTTTATATTGTGTTATGTTATTAGTGTAAATAATGTAAAAAAAAAATAAAATATATAATTTGACCCCCAACCGAAGAGGAAGTTACTTGCTATATAAAACAGTGGTTCGTTTAACTAAGAGGTAGATTAATTATCATGTTGTATGCAGATCACTACTGTATACTGCAGTATCATACCACTGTAATATCCTGCCGAGTCCTTGTAGTCTCTGGCACGGCGTGATGTAAATATATGATAAGTAAATAATAAAAGTCTTTCAATTCATAACTCACTCTATACCCACGGTTAAAATGTGTCTCAGTAGCGAATATTTCTCAGTGGTTTAATATATCCATCAAGAAAGAAACAGTAAGAAAAAAAACTTGGTAAAAGGTTAATTTAAGTTCCAAAGTTCAACTCCAAGCAGTGAGTCCATCGTCATAGCGGCGTTGGTTATCGAGGGTTGTAAAAAAACATCCTCTACGGGGAAAAGTTCAGATTGTCGTCGTTCTCACAAGTTGGAGCGTCACAACACCCAACACGTGAGGCTAAACACCACCCACACAGACAGACACAACCCTTAGCCACACATAATCAAAGTTTTAAAAAGAGTACAGCACAAAGACAAGAGATGATCCTCCAGGGAGAGAATTTGAGATGGTATAGGAGAATAATGTTTATCTTTAAAGCTAAATTACAGGTATAAAAAAAAATAATAAAAAAACATCTAGCTGAGAGAGAGAGAGAGAGAGAGAGACCCATAATGAACCTGTCTCAACAGAATCAACCCTGGACAGCGTGCCATAGGGAGTGGTGCTTGCCCCTCGCCTGTCTAGCTGCTGTCAGGGGGAGTGAAAATGATCAACAAAGGCTCACTCCTCACCCCCCCTCAGCCAGACAGTCTGTACACACGGCCGGGAAAAAACAGTTCAGCTTACCCTCACTCATCAATACACTGGCGATTAGTAAGTTATATTTCTTTATGTATTTCACAACATAAAAAAGGTGTTATATTCATCTTAACGTTAACCTAACCTAACCTAACCTAACCTAACCTAACCTAACCTAATCAAATCCTCTAGGTAGCGTCAAGGTGGTTAATCCTATAGTGATGTAAGCTGGGGGAGGGAAGAATCTTCAGGTGAAATAAGCTAGAAGAATCTACAGGTGAACTAAGCTGGGGAGAGGACCAATCTTCAGGTGAAATAAGCTGTAGGGACGAATCTTCAGGTGAACTAAGCTGGGGAGAGGACCAATCTTCAGGTGAAATAAGCTGGTGAGGGACGAATCTTCAGGTGAAATAAGCTGAAACCACCAAAAAACACACCAGAAAAAGAGACCAATCTTCAGGTGAAATAAGCTGTGAGACAATCTTCAGTGAAATAAGCTGGGAGGACAATCTTCAGGTAAATCAGGAAGGGACGAATCTGCAGGTGAAATAAGCTGGGGAAGGAGGGAGGAGATTCTTCAAATACCTATTCAACACAAAACTCAACCAATCAACAAAGTTCACACACCAGGTCACCACATCTTTGATCAGTGACCTTAACCTATTTCGTAAGTCAGGCTTGAAACTCTGCTGTGAGACCTAACTTTACCACTGCATTTCTCTCCACTCTTACGTACGGTACGGCCAACTGGGTACGGCCATCTGGGTACGGACTAAGGCCATCTGGTAGTCTTACGGGCGAGAGATCGTTTCTGCTAAGTACCTAGAAAATGAACTCACTCTTTCTTTCTTTCTTTCTCACCCACGTATTATTATCTATCTCTCTCTCTCTCTCTTACCTATAGTGTGCTTCTCATACGTACTGTTCTCTCTCTCTCTGTACTAACAATAACCAGGTGTAACAATGCGTTTCAGTGGTTCATCCCCCCCCCCACACACACACACACATACCTTACAGGATATAACAATGAAATCCGGTGTTATAACCTTCCAAGGAATGAACTAAGTCATACGGGTTCTGGCAATCATTACACCACGCTAAAAATTAAAAGGAATTACGACTTGAAATTACAAAGTCAACAACCATGACACCAACGACAATTAAACTGACGAGAGAAACAAGGACATATACAAACACTAACATACTATATTAACAATGACAAAAATTATGACAAAAACAATAATGACCAAGATGATGACGACAAAGACACAGACACTAACGACAGAAACGAACAAGACAAATAAATTAAGACCAAAATATTCTAACTACTGAAAAAATGACAAATATTATAACAAACAATAATAAAATAACGATAAAAAAAATAACGAAAAAAATAGTATTCAAAAAACCGTAATTAAAACAGATAAAAGATAATGTCAATAACAACCAGAAAGACAAAACAAATAAACAAAATACCCCCCAAAAAAATCATAATAAACACTCCAAAAATAAAAGTAAATCTCCAATTAAAAAAAATAAATAAATAAATAAAAACCTAAAAAATAAAAAATAAATAAAAAATAAAACAAAAATAAAATAAAATAAAATAAAATCAATACACTAAGGTGACCACACCCCCCCCACACCCTCACCGCGAACTTAGTAACTCAGGCCAGATTAATTAAACCGTGACGTCAGCACATTTGCCTCCAAGACCCCAGATGCAATTTGGAGGCGAGGAAAAGTGGTGTGTGGGTCTTTATCCTGTGTAACAAGATGACCTGACTTAACGGCTATAACATACACTGGTACACTGCTAACCTGACCTAACCTAACATAACCTAACTTGACCTAACCTAACCTAACCTAACCTGACCTAACCTAACCTAACTTGACCTAACCTAACCTAACCTAACCTAACCTAACCTAACCCAACATAACCTAACCTAACCTAATCCAGACCTTAACCTTGGCCTTACTCCACTCCATCTTACTCCATCTTTACCTTACCTTTACATCTTTACCTTATCTTACTCCAACCCAACCCAACCTGACCTAACCTAACCTAACATAACCCAACCTAACCGCACTTGACCTAACCTTACCTTACTCCACCTTACCTTGCACTCCACTACTCCACCTAACCTAACCCTTACCTTACCTTAAACCTTTTACCTTACCTAACCTAACCTAACCTAACTTGACCTAACCTAACCTAACCTTACCTTACCTTACCTTACCTTACCTTACCTTACCTTACCTAACCTGACCTAACCTGACCTAACCTAACCTAACAAGTACGCTTTTAAAGACATTAGTAACAAAAAATAAAGGAAACAGTAAAAACAAAAAACAGTCCCGTTAACTCATTACTTTTAACAACATTCTTCCAAAAAAACGGTGACCCAGGAAACGGCAATGAAGGCAACAACACCACAAACGATGCACCACATAAAAAAAACAGGACCAAACACCTTAAAACAAAACAAAAACAGAGAAAAACAGCGCCGTTAACTCATTCTTTACACACACACACACACACACACACACACACACACACACACACACCAAAATTCGGGAGGTCAGGAGGCGACACTAAGCGACATGTCAAAAATCCTAGAGACAAAGAGCGTGGACGAAGGTAAACAGAGGCGCGTGGGAGCTGCACAATAAAGCTGGGATGGGCGGGCGCGGGCTGTCACACTACCCCCCACCCATTCCCACCCATCCCTCCCCCCTCCCCACCCGTCTCCCTGGCCTGCTACAACAAAGACTCGCGCCAAAAATGATCCCGCACACTTTTTACACTTCCCGCCTCGCGCCCATATAACCGCTTCTGGCAGTCACTATCAGCCAGCCGGACCCTCAAGACATCACCTTCCTCTTCCACTACATCAGACACACTGTAGCACGGTCTCAACTTATAATGCGTCTTATTACTGCGTCGCACATATTCTCCACCACTGTGCCTTTGTCCCCAACACTGCGTCACAGTCCCCAACATTGAGTCACAGTCCCCAACACTGCGTCACTGGGACTCGTGCTGGACAATCGACGCTTCACAGACTTCCAGAGAGAGAGAGAGAGAGAGAGAGAGAGAGAGAGAGAGAGAGAGAGAGAGAGAGAGAGAGAGACTGACTCAAACGCGCCAAATTCATTCCCTTGATTAATCCCTTAAACTGTTAAATCCGCTCACTCGAGGAGAAAAAAAATAAGATAAATCCTTTAAAGATTTTTTTTCCACTGGGTTATAAATGGCCTCTTAAAATCCCATCTTTCCTGACTTGACTGAAAGTGATTATTGCGAGTGAGGGAGTTGTTTTGTCCTCAGATCATCTCAACGTAGTTTTGGTCAATTCCAGGTCGTTATTGTTTGAGAGAGAGAGAGAGAGAGAAAATTAACTTATTCTTAACAACAGTCTAGAGTAAGTTGAGTTAGGTTAGATTAAATTAGGTTAGGGTGGTCAATCTTCAGATGAAATAAGCCGGGGTGTCTAATCTTCATGTGATCCGTCCATTACAACATGATCTCAGGTCATGTCTCCATGAACCACCGGCCATTACTGTTTCTTGCTTCTAAGATCTTCTATATAAAGATAATGAGATAATAACACCACACTCTGGGTAATTCTGTCCACCCCCCCACAGCGTACAGGTACAATAAAACAATTAATTAATATTCAGACACCACCAACGACACCATCACCATCACCACCATCTCTCCCTCATCACCATCACCCCTCTCACTACCTTCCCCACCACCACCACCTCCCCCTACCATCAACAACGACCACCACCAAGATCTCCTCCCTCAACCACCACTACCACCATCTCCCCACCCCACCAACACCTCCTCCCCACTAATACCACTACCACACCTCCTCCCCACTCACTACTACCACACCACTACCACACCACCACTACTCACACACCACCTCCCCAACCACCACTACTACTATCTCCCACTCTCTATCTTCCCCACTACCACCACTACTACACCACCACACCTGGGTCAGCAGAAGACACTGGCATATAAATCACCTGACCTTGCCCGGCGTGCTCACCAATTAAAGAGGTAATCTGCTTAATACCTGGAGGGGGAGGGGAGGGAGAGGAGGAGAAGGAAGGAGAGAGGGAAGGAAGGAGAGAGGGAAGGAAGGAGAGGGAGGTATGGAGGAAACAGGGAGAGAGGGTGTGTGTGTGTGTGTGTGTGTGTGTGTGTGTGTGTGTGAGACATTGAGGTAGACAGACAAGACAAACATCACAGCAGACAGAACCATCACCACTACCACAGCAGACAGGCAGATACACAGACCACCACCACAGCAGACAGACAAACACACACACAGACCGCCACCACCACAGCAGACAGATAGACACACACACACACACACACACAGACCACCAGCACAGCAGACAGATACACACACACACACACACAGACCACCAGCACAGCAGACACAGTATTTGCTCAGCTCAGATAAAAGTCATAAAACACACCACTGCTGCACCTCAAAGGTTCTTCACACTTAATTGAAGCCGAGAAAAAACAAGATTCAACCACGATACGTTTTCTTTTCATCTACAAGTATGAGATTAGTGTGTGAGACGAGGGACGAGGGCGAGATATATGAAGCTGAGATTAGGATTGGATGAGATGTGAAATTACAGGGTTTGAGATTAGGAGTTGGTGGAAATGAGATTATGATAGGAAAGAGGTGAGATTAAGACATGACAGAGCTGAGATTAGGGCACGACATGAGTGAGATTAGGATATAACAAAGAGCTGAGATTCGGACATGACTGTAATGAGATTAGAGTGGGATCGGGACAGGTGAGAAGGTATAAAGTAAGTGATTAAAGGGTGTGTTGAGTCGAAAGGTGAGACTAGCCGGAAGGAAGGTTAAACTTATCTAGGTCTTAACAGGGGAAGGGAGAGGGTGGGAGGGTGTGGTGATAGTGAGGGAGAGAGTGGGCGGGTGTGGTGAGAGTGGTGGTGGTGGTGGGGGGGGGGACTACCAAACACCACCTCTCCTTAATAAAAAAAAGACCCCCCCCCCCTTTTGATGTGGTCCCTCCCAAAACTCTGCCTCCTCCTTTCTACAAGACCTCATGTCCTTAACGTGGTCAGTGTCGGTGGGGTAGAGTGAGACCTGGGATGTGTAAGGAGAGCCGGTGTGGAGTATTGTGTGTTATCCCGAACAGCTGTGGTAGCGGTGAAGAGGAGGAAGAAGAAGAAGAAGAAGAGAAAGGAGAGAAGGAGGAAGAAGAAGAAGAAGAAGAGAAAGAGGAGAAGGAGGAAGAAGAAGAGGAAGAAGAGGAGGTCGTCGTATCAAGGCTGACTGTAACCTCCCACAATATACAACTTGGGTCGAGTGTTTGAGCTGCCGAGGGAAGAGGAAGGGGGGGGGAGGAGTAGGAAAAAGGAGGACGAGAGGAGAGGAAGGAGGAGGAAGAAGAAGGGGAGGGGGAGGAAGAAGAGGAAGAGAAGGAGCAGGAGGAAGAGGAAGCCACACTACTGTACACTGACCACAATGATACGTGTCTGAGTTGCCTCCAGGCCTCCCACCTCCACATGGGTACATCCATAAAAAAAAACTCGTCTGTCTGTTCGTTCGACGGTTTATCTATCTGTTTTTATCCGTCCATCTGTCTGTAAAACACCTATCTATCTATCTATCTATCTATCTATCTATCTATCTATCTATCTGTTTAAGCTTGAATTAATCAATGTAAGGTATACTATCTAGTCACCTGAAGATTAGACACCTCAGTTTATTCCACCTTTACGCTTAAAACACCTTAACACCACCTGGGGGGAGGAGGGTAGATTAGATTAGGTGAGGTTAGATTAAATTAGGTGAGGTTAGATTAAATTAGGAGAAGTTAGATTAGATGAGGTAAGATTAGATTAAATTAGGTGAGGTTAGATTAAATTAGGTGAGGTTAGATTAAATTAGGAGAAGTTAGATTAGATGAGGTAAGATTAGATTAAATTAGATGAGGTTAGATTAAATTAGCTGAAGTTAGATTAAATAGGTGAGGTTAGATTAAATTAGCTGAAGTTAGATTAGATGAGGTAAGATTAGATTAAATTAGGTGAGGTTAGATTAAATTAGCTGAAGTTAGATTAAATAGGTGAGGTTAGATTAAATTAGCTGAAGTTAGATTAGATGAGGTAAGATTAGATTAAATTAGGTGAGGTTAGATTAAATTAGGTGGTTGGAATTAAATTGGGTGAGGTTAGATTAAATTAGGAGGATTAGATTAGATGAGGTAGATTAGATTAGATTAGGTGAGGTTAGATTAAATTAGGTGAGGTTAGATTAAATTAGGAGAAGTTAGATTAGATGAGGTAAGATTAGATTAAATTAGGTGAGGTTAGATTAAATTAGCTGAAGTTAGATTAAATTAGATGAGGTTAGATTAAATTAGGAAAAGTTAGGTTAGATTAAATTAGGTGAGGTTAGATTAAATTAGCTGAAGTTAGATCAGCTTGGTGAGGTTAATTTAGATTATATTAGGATAGATATAGGTGAAGTGAGATTAGATTAGGTTAGGTTAGGTTAGATTAGGTGAACAATGGTGAAATTAATCATGAGGTGTCACAAAGCTGGAGAGACAGATCCTACTATTATATTCCCAGCGTGGCCTTAATCCCCCCCCCTTACAGTAACCACAGGATATAAACACTCGGCCTTAAATTACCTGGTAGAGATATATTCAATGATATCAAACTACCCCACAATACATCCAGTTTCACCACCAAATTAAAGGTGTGGTTTTGTGGTGGGATAAGGGATTTTTTTTTTTACGTTATTTTGGTTTGGTTTTTAGGTTAAAGGATTTTGTATTCGTCTCATGAGAGTTTTAGGGTTGGATAAATAGTTTCCTACGTACGTGAAGTGTGTTTTATGGTTGATTAATACAATCCCTATAGGCCTACCCACCTTTATAAAAAAAGCCTTAGGCCGCTCATCCATACTCAATAACAGAGAGAGAGAGAGAGAGAGAGAGAGAGAGAGAGAAAAAAGATGATGATGATGATGATGATGATGATGATGATGATGTCAACAGAGTATCACTCCATTTAGTACTGTGAAAGTATACAGTAAAAAAAAAATTATATAAATGCTGTAAAAATAACGCCACGAATAATAGGCATCTCTTTTTCACAGCTGTCATTTACACCGAGTGGGAAAAATTACGTTATAATTTTTTTACGAAATAAATAACAAACACTTAATTTGATGATGTGATAAATAAGCTTTTATATTAAGCTGTCAAGCCCATCAAGCAGGAAATACTAAATAGACAATTTTTACCCAACCAAAATAAGTCTTCTCTCTGACACATACGAAAAGGAAAACTGATGAAAAAAAATCACTAAATAACACAAAAATAACAACAGACATTAAAATAACATAAATAACCAAAATCACTAAAACAATAACCACACTTAAATAACCCAACAAAAGCAAACGTAACTAATTAAACAAAATCCCCAATTTAATAAAAGTAAATCATTAACCTGGGTCTTCCTGGGTAAGGCCCGCTATAATCTGGGTCACTAATCACCATTTAATTTCAGTGGGCGGTAATGGCAGGACCCGTGACCAGTCAGTTAGTGTCGAACGTAGAGGAGCAGCCAACCACTCCAAAGGATCTCTCTCTCTCTCTCTCTCTCTCTCTCTCTCTCTCTCTCTCTCTCTCTCTCTAGGACGGGTCGAGCTAGGTTAATGCCGTATATTTATCACCTGAAGATGGGATGGGATGGAGTGGGATGGGATGGGATGGGATGGGATGGGATGGGATAGGATAGGGATGGATGGGAGGGATGGGATGGGATGGATGGGGGGATGGGATGGGGTGGATAGATGGGATGGGGGTGGATGGGATGGGATGGGAGCAAAGGAGGTTCATATAGGTTTGGTCATGCCAGGTGAAGTGATATGAGTTTAGGGGATAGGTATGTAGAGGAGCACACACACACACACACACACACACACACACACACACACACACACACACACACACACACACACACACACACACACACACACACACACACACGAGAGAGAGAGAGAGAGAGAGAGAGAGAGAGAGAGAGAGAGAGAGAGAGAGAGAGAGAGAGAGAGAGAGAGAGAGAGAGAGCCCCAGCAATATAGAGGTTTAAAATAGAGACTCCAGTTGGAACCATTTAGGCAGACAAGGGTAAGAGGATGATCTGAACTGGAGGGCTTTCAGGGTAAGTAAGATTAACTCACACTCTCTCTCTCTCTCTCTCTTTAACTCTTCCTTTCTATCTCTTCCTCTTTACCACTTTTATATCTTTATCAATCTCTCTCTCTCTCTCTCTCTCCTCTACAACGAGAGTGTCGACAATGGCACATAATTCGCCCGGCTTATGGACCTGTGCCTGGCAAAGTGGCATTATTTTGCGGTAGTTGAAATTCTTTATTATTTTGAGGCACTGAAGAGCTCGACCTTGACCCCTGTTGACTATATACGTCATAAGGTCAAGCTAGAGCCCTTGAATCAATAGGTATTGTCTGGGGAATAGTCCTAGTAGTATAACCATAACACCACCAGCTAGTTGTGTGAGGTAGTCCTAGTAGTATAACCATAACACCACCAGCTAGTTGTGTGAGGTAGTACTAGTAGTATAACCATAACACCACCAGCTAGTTGTGTGAGGTAGTCCTAGTAGTATAACCATAACACCACCAGCTAGTTGTGTGAGGTAGTCCTAGTAGTATAACCATAACACCACCAGCTTAGCTGGGTGTGAGGTAGTCCTAGTAGTATAACCATAACACCACCAGCTAGTTGTGTGAGGTAGTCCTAGTAGTATAACCATAACACCACCAGCTAGTTGTGTGAGGTAGTACTAGTAGTATAACCATAACACCACCAGCTAGTTGTGTGAGGTAGTCCTAGTAGTATAACCATAACACCACCAGCTAGTTGTGTGAGGTAGTCCTAGTAGTATAACCATAACACCACCAGCTAGTTGTGTGAGGTAGTACTAGTAGTATAACCATAACACCACCAGCTAGTTGTGTGAGGTAGTCCTAGTAGTATAACCATAACACCACCAGCTAGTTAAAGGAGGTAGTCTAGTAGTATAACCATACCACCACCAGCTAGTTGTGTGAGGTAGTCCTAGTAGTATAAATCCATAACACTACCAGCTAGTTGTGTGGAGGTAGTCCTAGTAGTATAACCATAACACTACCAGCTTAGTTGTGGGAGGTAGTCCTAGTAGCATAAATCCATAACACCACCAGCTAGTTGTGTGAGGTAGTACTAGTAGTATAAACCATAACACTACCAGCTGAAGGTGTGAGGTAGTACTAGTAGCATAACACCACCAATGGGTTGTGTGAGGTAGTACTAGTAGAGCAACTATAACACCACCAGCTGTTGTGTGAGGTAGTCCTAGTAGTATAACCATAACACCAACACACAGTGAGGTAGTCCCAGTAGTATAACCATAACACCACCAGCTAGGCTGTGTGGAGGTAGTCCTAGTAGTATAACCATAACACCTCACCAGCTAGCCAAAGAGGTAGTCCCAGACAACCACAACACCACCAGCTAGTTGTGTGAGGTCCTAGTAGTAAATCCACATAACACTACCCACATGTGAGGTAGCCTAGTAGAGCACCGAGCAACACCACCAGCTGGGGTTGTGCAGAGGTAGTACTAGTAGTATAAACCATAACACCACCAGCTAGTTGTGTGAGGTAGTCCTAGTAGTGGCACCACAGCCACCACCAGCTAGTTGTGTGAGGTAGTCCTAGTAGTATAACCATAACACCACCAGCTAGTTGTGTGAGGTAGTCCTAGTAGTATAACCATAACACCACTAGCTAGTTGTGTGAGGTAGTCCTAGTAGTATAACCATAACACCACCAGCTAGTTGTGTGAGGTAGTCCTAGTAGTATAACCATAACACCACCAGCTAGTTGTGTGAGGTAGTCCTAGTAGTATAACCATAACACCACTAGCTAGTTGTGTGAGGTAGTACTAGTAGTATAACCATAACACCACCAGCTAGTTGTGTGAGGTAGTACTAGTAGCATAACCATAACACTACTAGCTAGTTGTGTGAGGTAGTACTAGTATAGTATAACACCACCAGCTAGTTGTGTGAGGTAGTACTAGTAGTATAACCATAACACCACCAGCTAGTTGTGTGAGGTAGTACTAGTAGCATAACCAAACACAGGATACAGTAACGGGACATAGCAACAACATCAACAGAATTAACGGAGGGATAAATCACCATAATTGGCCCTTCACATAGCAGGTTCGTTATAAGGGGCGTTATTCGACCACGACAGTACAGTATCTGGAGTACAATACAGAATATCCTTACCTAACACCCGGGGATGAACTACATAATACAGCTGATGTATTTTGTTCTTACCTGTAAAGAAAGAAGTTCACTTTTAATAACAAGGAAAATAAATGGAGTAAGTAACTGGAATCACATGAAGATTAGACACCCTAGTTTATTTCACCTGATTATTAAAACACACTAATGCTACACTAGGTTAGGTTAGGTTAGGTTAGGTTTTAAGTTTTTCTTCATGGTCACAAAACTAAACTAATTCATCTAAAAGTAATAATTTCTCGAACTGTTAAAAAATGAAAACTAAACTAAAGCGATTTTTTTCCCTATATTAACACGTCGTCTGGCGAAGATCACACTCGTCTGTAGTTTCCTCAGTAAATTAACCTGAGTGATGGTATAGTTACTGAACAGAAAACGTACGTGTGTGTGTGTGGCTCTGTGTGTGTGTGTGTGGCTGTGTGTGTGTGTGGCTGTGTGTGTCGCACGAATGAACTAACTAACAAACACAAGCTGTTCCCCAGTCCAAATTTTTTGAGGGAAATAAAAGATACAATTAGTTTGAGCGAATAAGATAAAGAACAGAATTCACACACACACACACACACACACAGCCACACACACACACACACACACACACACACACACACCCACACACACACACACGCACACACACACACACACACACACACACAGCCACACACACACACACACACACACACACACACACACACACACACACACACACACACACACAACACACACACACACACACACACCACACACACACACACACACACACACACACACACAGCACACACACACGCCGCACCCACACTAAGACTCAACTAGAGGAAAATAATGGATACAAGGAGACCAGATCTCACACTGCGGCACCAAATATCAGCAGCAGTTAGCGAGCCGCCCTAGACTCCCCGACGCCAGTTTGTAAATATTTCTCTCTCTCACGTAAAAACAGACCACACTAGCCTCTATTTACTCACGTCTAATCGACCACTCCAGCCGCCTCTCCTCTCATCATCTTCATCTAAGGAGACTTAACACGTTACTCCATCATCCTAATCTTAAATTCTAACCCATTCAATCCAGTGCTTTAGTGTTTCTCTTCTCACGCACGATGTATTCAACCCTCCCTTCCCACACACACACACACACACTCTCACACCTCTCTCACACACACACACACCACTTGATTCTTCATCTTCACCTCAGCTCAAGTACTACGAAAAAATCCGAGTACTTATCCCAGCGTTGCAGACTATGTTCAGATGGTATAAATACCCCACTTAAGGCTGAGTCCTGAGAAGAGGGATTAGAATGAAGAACCTCTTGGGGAGGTGTATAGTGCTTAAGAGATCCGATTATGGATAGAACGCTTTGACCCTGTAACTTACACACCCTGGATTAAGGGATAGAACGTCTGAGACCTGCAACTTACACACCCTGGATTAGGATAGAACGCTCTGGACCTATGCAACTACACACCCTGATTAAGGGATAGAACGCTCTGGACCTATGCAACTTACACACCCTGGATTATGGATAGAATGCTCTGGACCTATGCAACATTACACACCCTGGATTAAGGGATAGAACGCTCTGGACCTATGCAACCACACACCCTGGATTAAGGGATAGAACGCTCTGACCTATGCAACTACACCCTGGATTAAGGATAGAACGCTCTGGACCTGTGCAACTTACACACCCTGATTAAGGGATAGAACGTCTTGGACCTGTGCAACTTAAGACAACCCTGATTAAGGATAGAACTCTGGACCTATGCAACTTACACACCCTGGATTAAGGGATAGAACGTCTGGACCCTGTCAACTTAAGACACCCTGGATTAAGGGAGAACGCTCTGGACCTGTGCAACTTAAGACACCCCTGGATTAAGGGATAGAACGCTCTGGACCGTGCAACTTAAGACACCCTGGATTATGGATAGAACGCTCTGGACCTATGCAACTTAAGACACCCTGGATTAAGGGATAGAACGCTCTGGACCTGTGCAACTTAAGACACCCTGGATGAGAAAGAAAAACGCCCTGCTGGTGTTTGATTTTGGGGGTCGTCTTTCTCTGCCCCAGCATCTCAGTGTACGTACAAGCCTCCTGGGGGTGACGGCGTGAGCAAGAAAGGGTAATCATTTATTAACACACCCTAGCTTATTTCACCTTAAGATTAACCACCCTAATGATAACCTAACCTCTCTACCTAATCTACCTTAACATTACCTAACCTAACCAAACATTACATAACCTAATCTAACTTAACCTAACCTAACCAAACACAGCAATCCCAACCTAACCTAACCTAACCTAACCTAACCTAACCAAACCTAACCTAACCTAACCAAACATTACATAACCTAATCAAACTTAACCTAACCTAACCAAACCTAACCAAATCTAACCTAACCACCGTACTTGTATTAGTTAATCGCCAAATTCCTGAAGGTATTTCCCTGGTTGGCTCCTGAAGACATCTACAACGATGAAGTAAGAAGGAAAGAGTGGATGAAGCGAATGGAAAAAAGAAAAGAAACTAGGCTGAGAGAGAGAGAGGAATAGCAGTATAAGGGAAAGAAAAGGAATAGGCAAAGGGAAGGAAATATAGAAAAAGGGGCTGCAGAAAATAGAAGAAAATACAGAAAGAAAAGAACCGGAGAAAATGCAGAGGAAAGTTAATCAAGGTAAACACACACACACACACACACACACACACACACACACACACACACACACATACACTTTACACTTAGATATAATTTTATAGTTGGAGGCGTGATGTACCTCGGTTCCAGAGTTCACCGCCGCCTGCCTGTCTTACTGCCACTAGAACTCAATATCGACGGCGGCAACAAACCTGGACGGTACTGGACGATAACAAGTCCTGACGGGTACTGAACGACGGTAACAAGTCCTGACGGGTACTGAACGACGGTAACAAGTCCTGACGGGTACTGAACGACGGTAACAGTCCGACGGGTACTGAACGAGTAACAAGTCCTGACGGGTACTGGACGGCGGTAACAAGTCCTGACGGGTACTGAACGACGGTAACAAGTCCTGACGGGTACTGGACGACGGTAACAAGGCCTGACGGGTACTGGACGATGGTAACAAGCCGACGGGTACTGGACGACGGTAACAAGTCCTGACGGGTACTGAACGACGGTAACAAGTCCTGACGGTACTGAACGATGGTAACAAGGCTCGACGGGTACTGGACGACGGTAACAAGTCCTGACGGGTACTGAACGACGGTAACAAGTCCTGACGGGTATTCGACGACGGTAACAAGTCCTGACGTGTACTGAACGACGGAACAAGTCCTGAGCGTACTGAACGACGGTAACAAGTCCTGACGGGTACTGAACGACAAAGTCTGACGGGTACTGAACGACGGTAACAAGTCCTGACGGGTACTGAACGACGGTAACAAGTCCTGACGTACTGAACGACGGTAACAAGTCCTGACGGGTACTGAACGACGGTATTAAGTCCTGACGGGTACTGAACGACGGTAACAAATCCTGACGGGTACTGAACGACGGTAACAAGTCCTGACGGGTACTGGACGACGGTAACGTCTTGACGGGTACTGAACGACGTCAACAAATCCTGACGGGTACTGAACGACGGTAATAAGTCCTGACGGTACTGAACGACGGTAACAAGTCCTGACGGTACTGGACGACGGTAACAAGTCTTGACGGGTACTGAACGACGTCAACAACCTGGACGGGTACTGAACGACGGTAACAAGTCCTGACGGTACTGAACGACGGTAACAAATCCTGGACGGGTACTGAACGACGGTAACAAGTCCTGACGGGTACTGACGACGGTAACAAGTCTTGACGGGTACTGAACGACGTCAACAAATCCTGGACGGGTACTGAACGACGGTAACAAGTCCTGACGGGTACTGAACGACGGTAATAAGTCCTGACGGTACTGAACGACGAATAAGTCCTGACGGGTACTGAACGACGTCAACAAATCCTGGACGGTACTGAACGACGGTAACAGTCCTGACGGGTACTGAACGACGGTAACAAGTCCTGACGGGTACCGGAACGACGGTAAGTCCTGACGGTACTGAACGACGGTAACAAGTCCTGACGGGTACTGAACGACGGTAACAAGTCCTGACGGGTACTGAACGACGGTAACAAGTCCTGACGGGTACTGAACGACGGTAACAAGTCCTGACGGGTACTGGACGACGGTAACAAGTCCTGACGGTACTGAACGACGGTAACAAGTCCTGACGGGTACTGGACGACGGTAACAAGTCCTGACGGGTACTGACGACGGTAACAAGTCCTGACGGTACTGGACGACGGTAACAAGTCCTGACGGGTACTCGACGACGTAACAGTCCTGACGGGTACTGGACGACGGTAACAAGTCCTGACGGGTACTGGACGACGGTAACAAGTCCTGACGGGTACTGACGACGGTAACAAGTCTTGACGGGTACTGAACGACGGTACAAAGTCCTGACGGGTACTGACGACGGTAACAAGTCCTGACGGCATGAACGACGGTAATAAGTCCTGACGGGTACTGAACGACGGTAACAAGTCCTGACGGGTACTGAACGACGGTAACAAGTCCTGACGGTACTGAACGATCGACCAAGTCCTGACGGTACGAACGACGGAAAAAGTCCTGACGGGTACTGACGACGGTAACAAGTCCTGACGGGTACTCGACGACGGTAAAAAGTCTTGACGGGTACTGAACGACGGTAACAGGTCCTGACGGGCACGGACGATGGCAACAAGTCCTGACGGGTACTGGACGGCTGCAACAAATCCTGGACGGGTACTGAACGACGGTAACAAGTCCTGACGGGTACTGGACGACGGTAATGTCCTGACGGGTACCGAACGACGGTAACAGTCCTGACGGGTACTGAACGACGGTAACAAGTCCTGACGGGTACTGGACGACGGTAACAAGTCCTGACGGGTACTGACGGCTGCAACATATCTGACGGGTACTGAACGACGGTAACAAGTCCGACGGGTACTGGACGACGGTAACAAGTCCTGACGGGTACTGAACGACGGTAACAAGTCTTGACGGGTACTGGACGATGGTAACAAGTCCTGACGGGTACTGACGACGGTAACAAGTCCTGACGGGTACTGGACGATGGTAACAAGTCTTGACGGGTACTGACGATGGTAACAAGTCCTGACGGGTACTGGCGACGGTAACAAGTCCTGACGTACTGAACGAGGCACAAGTCCTGACGTACTGAACGACGGTAACAAGTCCTGACGGGTATTGAACGACTGTAACAAGTCCTGACGGGTACTGGACGACGGTAACAAGTCTTGACGGGTACTGACGGCGCAACATATCCTGACGGGTACTGAACGACGGTAACAAGTCCTGACGGGTACTGGACGACAGTAACAAGTCGACGGTACTGAACGACGGTAACAAGTCTGACGGGTACTGACGATGGTAACAAGTCCTGACGGGTACTGGACGACGGTAACAAGTCCTGACGGGTACTGGACGGCGGTAACAAGTCTGACGGGTACTGGACGACGGTAACAAGTCCTGACGGGTACTGGACGACGGTAACAAGTCCTGACGAGTACTGAACGACGGTAACAAGTCCTGACGGGTACTGAACGACGGTAACAAGTCCTGGACGGGTACTGAACGACGGTAACAAGTCCTGACGGGTACTGGACGACGGTAACAAGTCTGACGGGTACTGGACGACGGTAACAAGTCCTGACGGGTACTGGACGACGGTAACAAGTCCTGACGGGTACTGAACGACGGTAACAAGTCCTGACGGGTACTGAACGACGGTAACAAGTCCTGACGGGCACTGGACGACGGTAACAAGTCCTGACCGGGTACTGAACGACGGTAACAAGTCCTGACGGGTACTGAAGGACGTCAACAAATCCTGGACGGGTACTGAACGACGGCAACAAGTTCTATAAATTTGGACGACGGTAACATTTGTTTGAGTTCTATAAACCAACACAGAAGACCCGTTACATCCAGGTGGTAGGCAAATTCCCCCAAGAGTCTGTGAAAACCAGGCAGCAATATCTGCAGTCAGCGCCATAATGGGGTTCTCATGGGGGGGGAAAATACCTGCCACCAAGTAGGGAAAAAGGTGGTGGGGGGGAAGAGTCGTTCAGTAAGTCAGTGAGGATGGGCGAGGTGAGCTTACTAATGCAGCTAAACGAGGTCAAAGGTCATTGTCAGGGAATGGGTAGGGGGCAAATTTCGCATCACCTGAACACTAACCCCTCTAACACTAACCTAACCTAACTCAACCAAACCTAATGCTAACCTAACTCCATGCCCAAGGTATTATTGAGGCAGTTATATTCAGGTGAAATAAACTGGGGTGTTTAATCTACAGGTTGATCTTAAGTTTATACATTGTAATTTATTCATAGCCTTCTATTTTTTAATTGAAAGGCCAAAAGTACTGATGTTGAAGAGAGAGACGCCGTTTGGCCCCGAGTAAACATACTGTTACCGCCCAGGAAACCTTCTCTTGGCCCAAGTTATTCTTCGATAATATAGCTTCTTCTTCTTCTTCTTCTTCTTCTTCTTCTTCTTCTTCTTCTTCTTCTTCTTCTTCTTCTTCTTCTTCTTCTTCTTCTTCTTCTTCTTCTTCTTCTGTTGCCCTTTATTCTTCGTGTTTTTTTTGTTGTTTTCCAATTCTTCTTCTTCTTCTTCCACACACTTCCTTCCCATCTACTGTTAATATAATAAATACCTAACACAACACAGTCTAATACCAAAACATTAACCGAGTCACGTATTACACTCGTCTGAGACCGCCAGCTGACCTCGATAACTCATCTACATAACAATTACAGAAATATTTGTAGTATATACGGTGTTCAACTAATTGGATCACCTGAAAATTAGGGTGCGTAATCTTCAGCAAAATCAGCAAATTTCCGCTGGTAGTATAACTTTCCCTCGTTTATATAATGCTTATAAATATTACATAATCATCAACAGACTTAATATAAACTATAATTGAAAATCATTATAAAGGGAAGAAAAAAAAACAGTTAAAAATCCTAATATTATCTATTCTAAGTTCAAAAATAATAAATAAATATTAAATAACTAACTTATTTTGTTAATTAACGTATGTATACTGCTACTATTACTACTACTAATAATAATAACAATAGCTGCGTCATTTCGGAGACTTGGATAGATAATTATATCATTAGCCACAACGTGTGTGAGAGAGTCGACAGAATTTATCTTATCTATTTAATTTCGATAATAATGGCGACACAACAGCATTTAAAGACACTAAAAAAATTACCCTAATATAGACCCAAATTCTTTAAATACGTATTATATATAATCTATATATACAGGTTAATAGTCAATTGAGACTCTTTCAGACATAGGAGAGTTGGTTGTGTACACCCGTAACAGCTGCTGCAGTGAATAAAAACGCTTGAGGCAGCACAACACTGGCGGACGAACGACGCTTATCACGATATCTCTGACCCTGACCTTCAAGTCTCTGATAGGTAGCGGTGATCAAGGGCCTCTCGTCACGACACACACACACACACACCAATTGCCTGGGAGGGACACGAGCAACCACTATCATGTTTACCAAATACTTACATGGTTTATTTAGACTTAATTAAGAACCTATAACTCCAGGTTGTGTATAATGCTAAAAAATAATAAACAAATAAATGTAAAAAAAAAAAATAAATAAAACAGCGAAATATATGAATAAATACGTATAAAAATGAATACCCCAACTTAAAAAAATATATATAAAAAATACGAACCTAAAATATCATTAAAAAAAATATAAAAAAATTTCTCTGCACAAAAACACAAACATTTATGAGAACAATAATGTTTTAGACCCGCTTGTATAATTCACGTAATAAATGGCATCGGCGGCAACTACATGACGGGTGTATCATCCATAAAATCAAACGGAGCGAGACTATTACTGCTGATGTGAATAATTTACGTAATCCATCCAGTTATAAGAGTCCATTTATAGTCCATTTGTGTTAATCTTGTGTAATGATGATTATGATGATGATGATAATAATGAATAGTATGTGTTGTTATTCTTTATATTTACTGAATATATATAAATTAGAAACATTCCACTTCTTTATTATAAGTTACTCAATACTTGCAAGCAGGTCAGGTCGGATTAGGTTGGTTCGTTTAATCAATATTAGTTTAACCCCACAGTGTCCCTGGTGGTGGCAGCTCGTTGGAAAAAAACAATATTCTTTATTTTCTTAGAATCCCACTGGAATTTTCTTCTCTGTTTAAACCATCGACTTTGCATTCTATACAAATCAACACAAACCACATTTGTTACAGCCCCACCATAAAAATACCAGGATATAATGATGGCTCCCTGCTCCACAATCTACACAGCCACTCACACAAAGAACGCCGCAATACGAGCCGAACTTATATCTGATTCATGCCACAATCAATGACACATCAATGTAAGTCATGTAGCAGAAGCATCGCCAAAACCTTCCTCTCTCTCTCTCCATCGCTTGGGTAGAATGCCATCGGTCGCTATTTTATCTCCTAATAATTCAGCCTTATAACAACCGGAAGGCCGCACACCAAACGCCCCTTAACTACACCCATTAGCCGCATCAGTACGCCACCATTAGCTGTAGCCATTTCCCAGTCTGTCCACAATGTCGGGTGAATTATTACAAATCGATAAAACACGGCGACTACACTCCTGGAATTTCGCCGAGCCCTTTCAGCTTCCCCTCCCCCTCCCCCCGAGTCTGCCAGCCGTACGAAACTCCACTAACTCACTCAAACTAAAACCCTTCCAACTTATAAATATAATCTTTACTTTATTTTAAATTTATCATGATTTTTTTTTTAAATATCACCATAAATTAAACTAATATTAAATCACAGAGGTACAATAACCACACAATAAAAAACCCATAAAATTCCTCTAAATTACGAATCAGTAACCAGTTTTTTTTTACATTACCGTTAAAAAAATACATAAGAATTAAAATCCCACAAAACCCAATACCGTGAACGAACCAACATCACGTTCAACTCATAGTAGCCAAAATGATAACGCAGTCCAATTATTACGGGCGACTATAGCGGATTTTATCACCGTGTGGGATATATAAGATCTCAATTGTGGGATCCTACATTCTGATACGACCACAGCGTTTACCCTTCCCCCTCCCTCCTCCAGCGGTTACCCTTCCCCCTCCCTCCTCCAGCGGTTACCCTTCCCCCTCCTCCAGCGGTTACCCTTCCCTCCCTCTCCCCACAGCGGTTACCCCTTCCCCCCTCCCTCCCCTCCAGCGGTTACCCTTCCCTCCCTCTCTCCTCCGAAAGGTTACCCTTCCCCTCCCTCTCCCCTCCAGCGGTTACCTCCCTTCCCCCTCCCTCCTCCAGCGGTTACCCTTCCCCCTCCCTCCTCCAGCGGTTACCCTTCCCCCTCAGCTTTCATCCCATCATCCTACCACCCCTCCTGGCTTTCCTTTGTCTGTCTGTCTGTCTGTCTGTCAATCCAGGTGTTTCAAAGTACAGTACCTAACCCCTCTACGATAATTAAAAGCTCTGTAACACTATAACAAAGGTCCTATAATCATGGCTTAGCTAAGGTGAGCGAGGCAGTGACCAAGAATAGCACAGGGTGGCCAGTTAGCGCTACACACGGTATTGCCAAGCGCTAAAACTCTGGGGTCCTTGGCGTAGATGTACAAAAAGGTTCCTACGACATATATTTCTTGTAAGTAAAGATTTAAAACATTTACCTAACTAATTGACTTTCGGTAGAACACAATATTTCAACTTAGGGAAATTAGCATAAATATTCTACTTTAACTAGATATGTTTCTTTAACTCTACCTTAACTAGTTGGGTTCCTTGGGCCGAGGGAAAGGGAAGGAGAGAGGAAGGAATAAGGAGGAGGAGAGGAAGAAGACGGAGGAGAGGAGGAGGAGGATATGAACCACTGATGCTGGGTTCATTTCCGGTTTGAAAACCTAACCGAGAAAGTTTTTATCCAGGACAAACAGGAAACTACTGGAGGTACAAACAATCATCTTCGTCCTAGGGGAAAATTGAGGGCCAACGGATTTGTTTTCTAGGATCAACAAGAACTTATGGAAGTAATTGGTCTTCTTCGTCCTGGGGAAATTGAGGCCTATCATTTTTTTCCCTCCACGGTTAAAAGAAACACATTAAACTAATCCGTCTTCTTCGTCATGGGAAAAAAATGGGAAAACCATTTTTTTTCAGGGCGAACAAGAACCTGTGAAAGTAATTGGTCTTCATCCTAGGGAAAAAATAATGTCCTGGCCAATAATCTTTTTTTTTCTCTAGGATGAATAAAAACCCGTGACGTTTCGGGAAAAGAATCTCTCCCTTCATCAAACCATCAAACTGTCCGAGCGGAAAATTTAGTCAGTGAACCGCCGCGACTCAGTGGTGATGGGGCCACACCATACACCACAGCCCTCGGACCATCACCATCTGTAACATCACCATTATCACCATCACACTCACCATTATCACCAGCTGTAAAATTAACCCCATAATTGTCATCACAGTGTTTGACCGCTACCACCAAAATAACCTGCATACAACCACCATCGCTGCCACCACCATTGCTGTCACTACCCTCAACATTAATACCATCAATATCGCTATCACCACCATAGCTACCGTCCACACCACCACCACCATCACTATCATCGATTTTTCTACTCAGGTTATATAACGCCACCACCGCCACCACCACTAGTTGCACCCCTACCGCTATCACCACTAGTTGCACCCCTACCACTATCACCACTACTTGCACCCCTACCACTATCACCACTACTTGCACCCCTACCACTATCACCACTACTTGCACCCCTACCACTATCACCACTACTTGCACCCCTACCACTATCACCACCACTCTGCAACCCCCACCCACTCTCTGCACCCCACCACTCTGCACCCCCACCACCATCACCCACACCAGCTGCACCCCCACCACCATCACCACCACTGCACCCCTACCACCATCACCACCACTGCACCCCCACCACCATCACCAGCCACTGCACCCTCCCACCATCACCACTACTGCACCTCTACCACCATCACCACTACTTCAACCCACCACGATCACCACCACTTGCACCCTCCCTATCACCACCACTTGCAGCACCTCCCACCATCACCACCACTAAAACCCCTACCCACCATCACCACCACTTCTGCACCCCTACCACCATCACCACCACTTCAACCCACCACCACTCACCACCAGCTGCAACCCCCACCACCACTCCACCACCACTCTGCAACCCCACCACCAGCAACCACCACTCAACCCACCACCATCACCACCTCACTCAACCCACCACCACTCCACCACCACCTGCAACCCCACCACCACTCCACCACCACCTGCAACCCCCACCCACCACCCACCCACCACCTGCAACCCCACCACCACATCACCACCACTGCAACCCCACCACCATCAACCACCACCTGGCAACTCCACCACCACCACCACTCTGCAATCCCCACCACTGGCCACCACCTCACCTGCACCTCACCACCATCACCACCACTAACCTCACCACTATCACCACTACTTGCACCCCTACCACTATCACCACTACTTGCACCCCTACCACTATCACCACTACAACCATCACTTTATATTAACTCCTATAGTCTCAAGATAATTCAAATTACCTCGACCTTAAATTCAGCTTAAGTTTTTGCATCATCCGAAGATTAGACACCCCAGCTTATTTCACCTAATGATTAAACACCTCTAACGTTAACCTAAACTAATCTCCCCCTTCCTCCCTAAATAAGCTGATGAAATAAGCTGAGGGTGTCTTTAATTTCCAGGTGATTCAGTTTATTAATATACAAACATAAGAAACAGTCAGACATTTCACATAATTAGACAAGTGTTTATTGAGGAATAGTCTAAGCCAATCAGGAGTTACAGTAGACCAGCCAACAGAAGCGGTCACAGTACCTCACCCTGGAGTCTGCGAGGCGAGCAAAATATCCCCCCCCCCCGTCCACCCCTTCACTAATGTCGTTTTTACCCGCAATATTTACTTCACTTGGGGTAGACGCCAAGACCAGAGATATCTTAAAGGACTCCGGTGATAAATTATTAATATTAACATACATACATACAACGCCTGTATTCTCCCCAAACTAACGTATGCGTCACCAGCCTGGTCGTCTTCTCTCAACTCCACCCAACAACGTCAGCTAGAGAAGGTACAGAAAAGGGCCTGCAGAATCATGCTCGGCACAGAATACTCCGGCTACACCAACGCTCTCTCCACCATGGAAATGCCATCCCTCAGTGACCTCCACCACCAAGCACTGGAAAGGTTTGGCAGCCAACTAATGCACCACCCTCGTCATCGCCACCTCCTGCCACCGGCAGCCCCCCCACCCACCTCTCGCAGTCCGCCACTACAACAAAATTCAGCCCATAAGAGCCCGCACCAATAGATATAAGAACAGCACCATCCCATCTATTGTTAAAATAATAAACAACTCCTGATTTATGTACTGTACAGCCCTGTAAATGTATTCAACGCATATTATATCATTATGTCTAAATCAAATGTAAGTCTGTATATTTTTAGTCACCGTCTCTATTAATAAACCGTTTACATATATACACACATTCTCCACCGACCAGCTTCTTCCTCTTCGGCCATTAAAACCTCCTGCGCTGGCATGCGCCCTCCCTCTTCCCCTCTCCCTCCCTTCTCTCTCCCTCTCTCACCTCCCTCCACCCTCCTCCTCCTCCCAACGCTGAGGCAAAATCGGTATTAACTGGTATTCAATAAACAATTTTAACCAAGGAATTGCCTGAATTGTGTAAAACTGGGATTACATGAGGGGTTATAGATTCCATTTCGAGGTGTGTGTATGTGTGTACAATAAACCCTCACAATCAAGCCTTCAATAAAAGAACAATTACTTAAGTGAGAAGTTCCCCCCCCCCCCCGTTGTGCCAAGCCTCCAACGTCAATCAAGGGATGGGATGCGAGTCTCATTTGCATACTGTCTAATTACAGGTGAGAAGCCGGACTCCACACCTAGTATGAATTAATCCACGAATGGAACTTGACCGCAACATTATAGGTAATTCGATACTGGATTATAGACCAAGTATAATTGAACCCAAGAAGGAAATTTGATGATTATAAAGGATCACCTGAAGATTAACCCCCCAAGCTTAATTCAGTTGATAATTAAGCACCCAAACGCTACCTGGGGAAAGAGGGGGGGATTAGGTTAGGTTGGGTTAGGTTAGGTTAGGTTAGTTTATAATATTTAAATAATCAGGTAAAATAAGCGTGGGTGCATTATCTTCAGGTGATTCCCCCCAAAAAATAAACAATAAATAAAAATATAAAAAATAAGTCATAAGTCAACACATGTTTCCACCGCCCAAATCCTTACTCACAGCGGCTGGAAAATAATAACGTGGCCAATACTTCAAAGTCTGATAAGTTATGATGCTTTTTGTCCCGGAAATCGGTGCCCTGAGAGCTCTTAGCCACGCTGTGTTTGACCCGGACGAATCGTAACCAATAAATGTTTTTTTCTTTCTTTTATATACCAGGTAAGGAAGTGTGTGTGTGTGTGTGTGTGTGTGTGTGTATGTGTGTGTGACAACGCCCACGCGCCTGAAAAACGTTTATATACGTGGGTGACAACGACCATGACAACATTCGTGTGTGCGTGACAGAGATCGTGTGCGTGACATCGTTGGTGTACACACGAGACAAGGGGCGTGACGGTGAGGGCGGAGGAATGTTACCTTACCTAGTGACTGGTTTTTCAAGTTCCGGCCTAGAGTTTGCTCTGACGTCCGCTGCCACATCTCTAGGTATCTGGCCATATTTCTACTGCCTGGCCACACCTCTAGTACCTGGCCACACCTCTACTGCCTGGCCACACCTCTAGTATCTGGCCACATCTCTCTCCCACTACTATTCACCCCCATTTAACCTCCCCAACTTTTTATCATTCTTCTTGCCCTCCTCAACCACCCACTTGCCTTCATCTCTCTCCCCCTCTCTCATCTCCCCACACACCTCCACACTACCACCCCTCACTTTGCACTCCTCCTCCCCTCCATTCTGCCTCACCTCTCCCCTCACCCCTATTCAACCTCCCCTCCCAAACAACTCTGTGACCTACCCCTCACTCTCCTCCTGTCATCACTGAATCCTATCTCCCCCTTCCCCTCCCTTAGTCCCCACCCCTATCGCCCCTTTCCCCTTGTCGTCAGTAGATAGTCGAGGGGATATGAATATTCAAGTCAATTATGATTGCGTGTGTTGTTTTGAGAGAGAGAGAGAGAGAGAGAGAGAGAGAGAGAGAGAGAGAGAGAGAGAGAGAGAGAGAGAGAGAGAGAGAGAGAGAGAGAGAGAGAGTGAGTGTGTGTGTGTGTGTGTGTGTGTGTGTGTGTGTGTGTGTGTGTGTGTGTGTGTGTGTGTGTGTGTGTGTGTGTGTGTGTCCCTCAGGAATATACCTCCCCCACACTAAAGGCCTGGTTTTGTAGATGGGACAAAACAAATTATGGAAACACAAGCCTATGAGTCTCCCTTCCTCCTCTTCTCCTCCTTTCCTCTCTCTTCCCTTTCCTCCTCCTCCCCTTCCCTTCCTCTCTTCTCCATACTCCTCCATCTCACCTTCCCACCCTCTCTTCTCCCTTCCCTCCCTCTCTTCTCTCTACCTCCCTCCTTCTCCAAAGTATATCCACAAATCCACACAGCCATGCACCTAGATACCGACACATCCACACAGCCACCCACCTTAACTGTTGGTGTGTGTGTGTGCTCTTGAGAAATCGTGACAGAGAATTTAGATCGAATTGTACAGTCCCCTTCACTAGTGCGTTTACAGGAGCTCAACAGGTTTTGTGCAGTGTGGCAACGTTGTGTTTGTTTACATTCGACAGAAGGCAACTCGCAATAGTAAAATACTATAGAATCAAACTAAAACAATATTAAAACAAATATCTCAAAGATAATTATGAGTGGAATGTTTATATGACGAGCCCCTGTAAACGCAATAGTGAAGGGGACTGTACAATTCATGTGCAATATCTTATTTTTAAAGGCTATATTACATTAATAAGAGAGAAGACCTAACCTAACCTAACCAAACCTAACCTAAGCAAAATTTCCTGTCTTGAGCAGAAATCCAAAAATTCCCTGACCCTTTTCCAGAATTTTAAGAAATACGATTTTCCCTGACTGAGAACCCTGTAACAGTGTGGTGGTGGTGGTGATGGTGTATAATGGTGTAGGTTGTGGTGGTGATAGTGTATGATGGTGTAGGTTGTGGTGGTGATAGTGCATGATGGTGTAGGTTGTGGTGGTGATAGTGCATGATGGTGTAGGTTGTGATGGTGATAGCGCGTGATGGTGTAGGTTGTGATGGTGATAGTGTATGATGGTGTAGGTTGTGGTAGTGATAGTGTATGATGGTGTAGGTTGTGGTGGTGATAGTGTATGATGGTGTAGGTTGTGGTGGTGATAGTGTATAATGGTGTAGGTTGTGGTGGTGATAGTGTATAATGGTGTAGGTTGTGGTGGTGATAGTGTATGATGGTGTAGGTTGTGGTGGTGATAGTGCGTGATGGTGTAGGTTGTGGTGGTGATAGTGTATAATGGTGTAGGTTGTGGTGGTGATAGTGTATAATGGTGTAGGTTGTGGTGGTGATAGTGTATGATGGTGTAGGTTGTGGTGGTGATAGTGTATGATGGTGTAGGTTGTGGTTTTGATAGCGCGTGATGGTGTAAACTGGTAAGTGAAAACCGCGTCCTGTGAATCGATTTTTTTCCCAATAAACTAAGAATAAAAAAAATGACACTTTAATTATATAAATTAGATAGTAACTCAGCCAGCGGTGGGAAGCAAGTGAGAAGAAATTAATTACTGTATTTTTTATGAAGCCAAAAAGTCGATATAAAGTTTTTCCATAAGGTACAAAGTTTACTGTGATAAAGCCGTCACTTTTGTAATTACTTGAGAACTGTTGCCACCACCACCATCACCACCATCACCACCATAGCCTACATCATCATACACCATCACGACCTACATCACCACACACCAGCACCACCACAACTTACATCAGCATCACCACAACCTACATCACCATACACCAGCACTATCTACACCATTATCACCACCACACCCACACACCAGCCTATTGAAGCTATAGGTGCTGATGGACACACACACACACACACACACACACACACACACACACACACACACACACACACACACACACACACACACCAGTGACCGTAACTGACAGCTGCACCCACAGGCTTCATTACCTGCTTTTAATAACCTATTATCGTCAATTATCACCCACGCTAACTACTGCTTACTCTACATGACAAATGGGCCTGTGTGTTTTACCTGAGGACTGGTGCATGTGTGTCATCATCATCATCATCATCATTACTACTACTATCATCATCATAATCATCATCATCATCATCATCATCACCATCATCATAACTTCTATCATCTCATCATCATCATCATCATCACCATCATATATATCAAGAAAATCTACATTACCTTTGAGATAAAAAACAGAAATATCCACAATAACCCACATAATAAGCCATAACCTAGACCTACTTACCTCTTAAGGAGCTCACCATCCACCAGTCCCAGAATACAGTAAATAAATAATACAACGTTCCACCTAAACCCTCACTGTATACCTCCACCTACACGGTACCCTGACAGTGAAGACGATCCGTGTTGTACCAGAACAGCGTCAGGTAGGTAATGGCCCTCATCATACCACCAACGTCCTGCACTGAAGCCAACGAGCAACTATTGTTTTTTTTTTTTTGACCATTCTCATCCCCTATAAAACTCCTTCCCCCCAAGCTAACTCCTACAAAGGTTCTCCAATAATCCAGCTGGACTTTACACACCATCGTGGAAACAATCACCTCGGGCCTAGCTAGAAGGAAGACAATAACAGGAAAAAAAATCACCCATTGAGGAGCCGCTAGTGTTCCATAAACCTGAATTCTTCGATACACAATGACCTGTTACGGTGAATTGAAATGGGTCCATCTGTTTCTGTGGTACTTTACTCACACACACACACACACACGTATTCTCTCTCTCTCTCTCTCTCTCTCTCTCTCTCTCTCTCTCTCTCTCTCTCTCTCTCTCTTACAAACACACACACACACACACATGAAAACGCACACAGAATTTAAATGCTTGAGTACGATGTCTTAAACACTGTGGACGTATATTCTATTCTTATTATATGTTCTAACACCCTCAGTCTTCACTATCTTGACACTACTGTAATATTCACTATAGGAGAAAAATACCTAAATAACGCCATTGAAACTTGGATGGGTGAGGTTTAGCACTGTCTTCCTTGGCAATTAAATCCATATTACTTTATTCGTGGCGTAAAGTCGTAAAATAAAGACAATTATGACTTCTCTAGGTTACTATATGATGAAAACCTGAATTTGTAATGTTTATGTTTTGTTAGTAAAGGTAATACAGCCCAGCTTATTAAACCAGCCAAACGCCACATCGGAGGGAGGGGAAGGGGTGGTTATGGTTACGTCGCAAATCACATGCACTGGTCTTCTCACACTGTATATCCACCAGAGATGACATCATGCCCAGTGTAGCATAATTCTGGGATATATTACGGTATGGGAGAAAGAGTCAAGCTGTTTTGAATGACAAATTTAATGATTTTGTCGTTTGTGGTTGAGAGATACAGCTTAATTCTGCTGTCTCAGATATTTCAATTATCTGGGTTGAAATGCTGAGGTACGTCGTCACAACGCTGAATGTTTGCGATTCAAAATTTGACTTAAAGTTATGATATTCACTGTGTACAGTCTTAAACAAGGTCAATAAATAAGGCAGTTGAGGCCCACCTGGCTAAAACACGGTGTACCATAAACAAGAGTGGGCAGCGCATGTCAGGGAGGGTATATGCTTTCAACACACACAACCGCCTTAGCCTAGTTCCTACATGAGCAACACATGTTAATTCTCACCTCAATTCGTGTTAACAACAATTTCTAAGTTTTTCTAATTTCAATCTCGCCTTTAATGTTGAGTAATGATCAAGGGATATCTCTAAGTCGTGTAGGTCATGAATTAAAGCGACAGCTGGTATCTCCTGGCAGCTAGCGCACAAATGACATCTCGCGAGCTTTTGCCACAAGTTACAACTGACAACGTCGGCGGGAAATATTCATCTCTAGCGTCTCGGGCAACGATGATCAATTGGATACGGCGATATACGATGAAGTGCGTAAACATTGCGGTTATCTGTCAGTTCCCAAGGTGACAGGGGTTGACAGGTGTTCGTACCGGACGTCATAACTCAAGTTTTTGTTTACGGTGTCGTCAGTTAGCAAGGCAGGAGGGTGGCGGCGCCTGGCAGTCCGCGCACCGCCCTCCTCCACACCACCACCTCAGCCCACCACACATTCTTCTATAATTACTATACTACATGCTCCTACAATTGGGAAGTGACCGTGTAAGTCTGAGTAGAGCAGGATGGCGGGAAGTGAGTCAGGGGGGAGGGGGGGATATGTACGGATACGGTTATTTTAACTTATGTAAGGGTAACATTATATTGTCAGTTCATTTGAGGTGATGGCCGTGTTTTTACCCTCGAAACCTCATCGTCAATATGCTATAAATATCTAAACAGGGTAAATATCACCATGGTAAAATATTTCCTGCCAAGAAGAATACAGCCAGGGAATTTGTGCTATATTTTTGGCAGGGTTAACGACCTGAAACTTTGGTGAAGTATGATGTAACTTTGAACCTAATTCCACACCCAGAGTCATGAAACAAGAAAAAGTAAACGTACAGCTTAAACGTACGGATAAAAACATCTTATATACAAGGTAGTGAGATCCACGAGTCGGGGTAACGAGACGAGGACACCTTGTATTGTTGTAAGGTGACACAACACCACTCAGCCACACTGTTACCGACACACAGTTAACACTTAGCTTTTTTTCTTCTTCTTTATAGGTAAATAACAGAGCGTGGAGACATATGTTATAGTCCTATATTAACGTTAACATAATTCTAACATCATTTTTATATCAACATCACTTTATCTTTATAAATTTATGTCTTTTTCTTATATTTCAACAATTTCAACATAACTTTTTACATCATCAACAACAATATCATCTAATAGCTTAACGTCAACTATATATATAAACAGATTCATTCCATAGCTGAATAAATTTATTTTATATCAACGTAATTACTTGACCTTTGACCCCCCCAAAAATCCCTCCAAGACCGTAATGCAATCAAGGTTGTGTTAATGATCTGTATATAATACCCCATCAGCACAAAAGACAACCAAAACAACAAATTATCATCGTATAGTTCCTAAGACCCATTTAAAGCAGTCTAAAACATTTAATTTCTCTATATTAGATAATCTTCCTCCTGGGTTACCTGAAGATTAGTACCTTCAGCTTAATGTCACCTTATTAATCATTCTAATGGTAACCTAACATAATCTCACCAGTCCTAACCTAACCTAACAATACCTTCTCTAAACTAACCTAATCTGACCTGTCCTAACCTAACATCACCTGCCCTAACCTATCATCACCTACCGTAACCTACCCTAACCTAACCTAACCTAACCTAACCAATCATCACCTACCGTAACCTAACCTAACTAAACACGACACACTCTAACCTAACCTAACCTAACTAAACACGACACACCCTAACCTACCCTAACAACAAAACAGGATTGCCAGTGTTTATGACTTGACAGGAAGAAGAGGAGAAATATCAAGCTATAAAATGTCTCCCCCCGACAGGATGAGAGACAGAAAAAGGACCAATTATTATGAATTACATCCAGAAAGATACAATTTTCATCAGACAGACAGACAGACAGACACATGAAGATTAGACACCCCAGCTTATTACACCAGAATAACCACCCTAACGCTACCTAGAGTAATTAGGGTATAAGGTAGGTTAGGTTAGGTCAGGTCAGCGTTAGGTTAGGTTAGGTTAGGTCAGCGTTAGGGGTGGTTGATGTTCAGGTGAAATAAGCTAATGGGGTTTCTAATCTTCAGGTGATCCAGATGATTAACACGAGGTAGCTGTTGTTCCCATCAGCCAGTCATCACGGCCTAACAATACAGCCGAGACCACCCACCATCACACTACTGATGAGTCTCGTGGGGCGCTGACTGACTGACGGTGGCGGTGACGGAGGGAGGGCGAGAATAGCTTCGTCAGAGAGAGCAAAGAAAATGATGATGTCTTATAGTAATGATGATGATGATAGTGATTATAGTGGTGGTGATGATGATGATAGTGATTATAGTGGTGGTGATGATGATGATAGTGATGATAGTAGTGATGATGACACTGTACTGGATGGTGTATAAATGATGATACATTAGTGGTGGTAGAGTGACGGCTGATGGTGTTAAGTTACAGATGAGAGTACCAGAGGTGGTGTTATTGTCACTCATAGACTTGACAATGGTGGCAGCTGGTAATTTACATACAAGCAGTTAACGGAGATGTAACGAAAAATGAACATAACAGTGATACCAGAGATGTGTTAGTGATGTGTTTTGAGTAATGAAGATGGAGGAGGAGGATGTGAGTGAGTGAGTGAGTGAGACATCAACAATCAGGTGGACCATAACATCAAAGCGACAACTGCAGCATCCGATGGGAGGGGGAAAATACGGCCCCATTTCACAGACGTCATGAGAACCTATCACAAGAACCCGATGGTGTAGTCAAGCTAATCTCAATTACGTGGACGTATGTTGGTTTAGGTTAGGTTAAGTTAAGTGGTATTTGGAAGTAGGAATTGTTTATCTAACGAGGAATTGTGAAAGGTGAAGGTGACCCAGCCGGTGTATATCCCACATAAACACAGGTAGGGGTGACTCAGCTGGTGTATATCCCACATAAACACAGAGGTGACCCAGCTGGTGTATATCCCACATAAACACAGGTGAAGGTGACCCAGCTGGTGTATATCCCACATAAACACAGGTAGAGGTGACCCAGCTGGTGTATATCCCACATAAACACAGGTAGAGGTGACCCAGCTGGTGTATATCCCACATAAACACAGGTAGAGGTGACCCAGCCGGTGTATATCCCACATAAACACAGAGGTGACCCAGCTGGTGTATATCCCACATAAACACAGAGGTGACCCAGCCGGTGTATATCCCACATAAACACAGGTACAGGTGAGACGCCGTGCCGCCCCAGACAACCACCTCACCGCACTGGGGTCAGGTCTGGGTAACACCAGGTAAAAAGTGGAAGAAAATGGGATTCAATCTGGAACTGCTTTATATTTTTTCCTCCCCTTAAGAAGAACGTTAACCTCGCTGGTTAGATCTGCTGCCACAGGATTAACGAAATTATTCTATATTACAATGTTTTATTACTTTACTCCTTAAGAATGATGCTATCCCCTTCAAGACATCTACATGTAGTAATTAGTCTCGTGTTTATTATCTTAACAACTTGAACAGCCCCATAATTACCCATTGAACTCTTGTTGCATACGATATGTTCCCTAGACTAAGATGAGCTTCTCCACGATGGTTTAAGTCATCGTAATCAATGGGTTAAAATCTAGCCGGCATGACAAACACACACACACACACACACACACACACACACACACACACACACACACACACAGATAAGCTAGTATTATTATTCAAACGTAGTTCTGAATATAATCACAGACTGTACACCTGATCGGTAACATTTATCTTTCCTGCAAGTTTTCAGATCCGAACAATGAGGCAGCAGACGAGCTTCAATATCTTCTCTCTCTCTGTTGTGTCGTAAAGCTCAAACTACTGTACCTCCACAACACAAAACACTTCCCAGCGTAAAGATCACAGCGACTTTCCAGGAAGCCAACTCATTATGACAAACCAACTCTACTTTTACGATCATTACTTGAAGACGAGAAGAAAAAAAAAAGTCAATGAAAATATCAAAAGAGGAATATGAATAGAAACCCTTTAAAAAAAAAACTCTTTCAAGGGAGACTTAGTTATACGGACCTACAAAGCGCCCCTTCAAAACCACGAGGAAGGAAAGCCCCTGAGGACGGCCCTACACCAGATCACATCTTGGCCCCCTTGAACCCCCCCCTGAGGGCTAGGCAACGCTCCCCCACCAACACGAGCATTCACGTCCTGTTGTTCTGGGATAAACACATAAACATAAACACAACCTTGACGACACGTGATCCTCCAACCTGAATCTCGGGGAATATCCACTAACACCTCCTACAGTGACTCAGTCTTATCCTCACACTCCAGTTATCCAGTTATCCAGAAGTTAAATGAAAGTGTCAAGCTGTATCTTCCATAATATATTAATCCCATCAAAGCGATTCCAAAGCCCTTGAGTAGAATGAGTTAGTCCACTGAATAAGATATATGAACCCCTCGAGCATGATGAACCCCTCGAGCATGATGAACCCCTCGAGCATGATGAACCCCTCGAGCATGATGAACCCTCGAGCATGATGAACCCCTCGAGCATGATGAACCCCTCGGCATGATGAACCCCTCGAGCATGATGAACCCCTTCGAGCATGATGAACCCCTCGAGCAAGATGAACCCCTCGAGCATGATGAACCCCTCGAGCATGATGAACCCCTCGAGCATGATGAACCCCTCGAGGATGATACTAACACCCTGGGCATAATAATAAAAAAAACTCATCCCCAGGTGTAAAATAACTTCATTCCTTCAGTATAATATTTTAATTACTCTTTGACTATGATGACCTTGCGTACTATGTCACTCTAAAGGTAAATTTGTATTCTCATCACTCTACATTTTCCATCCCATTAATCCCGTATCCCACACCAAAACCAAACACCTACTTAGTGAACCGTATCTGAAGGTAACTCCCGCGTCAATTCCTGTGTTTACTAAAGGTTATAATTTACAGGCTTCGGATTACCTGATGGGGACTATGTGAAGCTTACATTATCTAAATTAAACTGTCGTGTTACTCTATAGCCGACGCGGGTAACCAGGGAGAACACGCAGGGGAGGAATAAGTGGTGGTACGATATTGAGATCAACTGTAAATGGCTTTTCCAATTTTAGATAAACAAGATCTAGAAGTTAAAAGTCACTAGAACTTTAAACAGAAGCTCAGTGGCGCACGCACACACACACACACACACACACACACACACACACACACACACACACCAAGAACCACTCCCTGGAAGAGTTCATTCAGTGGTATAAAAGCAACAGGCATCTTGTTGTCTTGAAGCCCTAAGGAGGTGAGAGGCTGAGAGAGAATTGAGAGAGGAGTGAGAGGGGGGGGTGAGAGGAGAGAGAGAGGGAAGAGGAAAACTGAGTGTTTGGTGGAGGGAGGGAGGGAGCAGAAAGGTTCTACGGTGTGAGTCCACCACACCACAAAGTAGCCACACTTGCCAAGGGTTCAGGTACCAACACGACTGTCAGAACTAAAAAAAATCGAAAGAAGATTGTTGAAGATGAAAGAAAGTATGAAAACCCTCCCTCCCTCACTCACCCACTCACTCACTCACTCACCCACCCACTCACTCACCCACTCACTCCCTCACTCACCCCTCCTCCCTCCCTCACTCATCCACTCACTCACCCACTCCTCACCCACTCCTCCTCACCACCCACTCACTCACTCACCCACTCTCTGCAATTTTATTTATATAGCTGTTTAACTAAGCCATTCAACAACGCCTGATCTTCCACTCTTCATTCTGTTGGACCAGTAGGCAACTCAGCACTGAGATAACTCCTAAGAAATTAATGATCATAGACCCCAGGTGAGCGCTCCTCTCTATATTACGGAGATCATACCAGGGCTTCAGAATTTAGCATGACATGGATAATTTGGACGTAAAACACTACAAAACGCACACTTTACACACACACACACACACACACACACACACACACACACACACACACACTTTTGGACATCTTGAACACTCCCAAATGTCTGTGGATTATTCTCTGTTGATTTCAGGCGTTCCTCTACACCAATGGCCCCTATGTGCATCAAAAATCAAGGTTAATATACACACGTGTGCCACCAGCAGCAACAAAAACCTACATATATTTGTTTGACAGTTACCATAGACATATAAGAAATACTGTAGTAAGAATATATATAAAAAAAAGGATAAGGGACATTACTTTTTTACGATGTTTATTATATAATGTGTGAGGCTGGAAAAAGTCAAGAGCGTGGCACATGATGGACTACTTAACCCAGTACCTCGGTTTGTCACTAGACTTACCGACGACACCTTGATCAACCGACAATCGGATCAACCAACAACCCGATCAACCAACAACCCGATCAACCAGCAACCCGATCAACCAACAACCCGACCAACCAACAACCCGATCAACCAACGACCCGATCAACCAACACCCGATCAACTAACAACCTAATTAACCAACAACCTAATCAACCAACAACTCCATCAACCAGGTTAGCGCCTTCAACCCACAACCCAGTAGCCAGGTCAACCACTACTACCTGGCTGATCAGGATCATGTAATAGAAACTAAACCAGTTGACTTATCAGAGAGAAAGCGTTCAAGAGGTACAAGGCCCAGTGTCTAGTGAGACCACTCCACCTGTTTTACGCCCACACGCCCTACCTCCCGGTGTGTACTACTTTCATGCATCATCTGAAGATTAAGCACTCTAGGGTAAGGTAGGTAGGGTGGGATAAAAGATGGAGTGGGTAGAGGTAGGGTAGGGTGGGAGTAAAGAGATAAGGAGTAGGAGGTAGGGAGTGGGGTAGAGATAAGGTAGATGGAGTAAGGTGGGGTGGGAGTAGAGGTAAGGAGTAGGGTAGAGTAAGGTAGGAGTAGAATTAGGGGAGTGGGGTAAGGAGTGGGAAAGGTAAGGAATAAGCGTTAATGTCGTTAATCATCAGGTGAAATAAGCTGGGGGGCTAATCTTCAGGTGAACTACACTGACCAACATGGTACAGTTTTCTTCAATGGATTACCAGACTCAAAGAGCAGCCTAAATATCGTAAAAAAAATTATACAATGGATAAATATATTTTTAATCACCAGGTGTACATAATATCCTGGTAATTAAGTCTTAAACGTCTGGGCAACTTGTCTATTTTAATAATCTTTAAATGTATAACTGAATAACTGATTTTATTTACTTTTCTATTGAGAACATTAATAATTATCAATATTGGTATGATCAGCGATTCTTTACACTGATATTATAGACGTGGTAAATAAAAACAATAAAATGTTGAGAGAAGCTGCCAGGACTTAATTAAGATCACAACATCCAGGTAACATAAGTGGCCGAGACACACACACACACACACACACACACACACACACACACTGATATTTCTAATTAAACCCCAATTATGAGTCACAATTTCCAGGTTTAATTGGAATTATCGAAGTTTAAGTGGACAACCGGACACACTCTCCACACACACTCTCCACACACACTCCACCAAGAATCTATTAAGAGTATTTTACCTCAAGTGCGTCCACGTGTTTCTTTCATTATAAGTCACCACTATATCAATAACACCATACCCCTCCCCCACAAACCACCATACCCCCAACACCTTCCCCTACCAACCCTCTCCTCCCCCACCAACCCCCCTCCTTCCCCACCAACCACCACCTCTTCCAATTCTAATCCCGGTCTGAGTCCATCTAAGCGTCATATTCCCAGAGCTTAAAATTTATATACCAAACAAATATATATATATATATATATATATATATATATATATATATATATATATATATATATATATATATACATTTATATATATTTATGGAGAGCTATTCAATTTTCACTTAGACGCGCCTACTACCTGCCTGCCTCCCGCCTCTGTACTATTAAATAAAATATATATAAAACGGTATAAATTTTAATAGAAAATCAGTGATGCCAAAAAAAAAAAATAATTAACGTATATAAAAAAAATAATTAAAATACCACAAATACAAATAGCAAATGGAAATAGTCCGCCTATCCTCCTCCCCTACCCCCTTGATTATTTTTTGGGGGGAGGAAAAGGAAGGAGAGGACAGGAGAGGAAGGGAGGGGAGGAAAGAAGGAGTGGCCATACAACTAGAGACACCTGAACAGGCACTAAGTTGACTCGAAAATAATTCCCCTTAAAAAAATGACAAAGAAAGAAAGAAAGAAGACAATAAAAGAAGAAAATATATGAAGGAAGAAGAAGTAGAGGACAAAAGAACAACAACATCAAAGACACACACACACACATCCTTGACCACCGAAGAATTCAAGACGTACCTGGCGCTCCTCTCGGAGCAGCCAGGTCAACTGACCTAAGTTGGCCCATACCAACCCCTCCCCTGACCTCCTCCCCACCGGAATATCAACAAGTTCTCGCCAGAAGTTACAATTTCATTTAGGAAAGGAACGGAACCAGTGTTAAACAGAGGTGAACAGTGGTGAACAGTGCTAAGTCAGTGAGAACAACTCAACAGTAACAGTCCCTTTTAAGTTAACCTTCACACAGTGAGGTCCCAGGTACACTGAGATAACGGCCCGTGAGACCCAACAACAACCAGCGATATGTGTTAATCCGTTTACGATAGGAAGGCCAGGGACCACACCTCACTCATATAACACCATCTGTGAGGGAATTACTACACCACATGTCCCTCATACACACCATATGTGAGGAATTACTCCCACGTCAAGTCCCTCATAACACCATCTGTGAGGAATTACTACCACGTGAGGTCCCTCATAACACCATCTGTGAGGTAATTACTACACCACGTGAGGTCCCTCATAACACCATCTGTGAGGTAATTACTCCATCACGTGAAGTCCCTCATAACACCATCAGTGAGGAATTACTACACCACGTGAGGCCCCTCATAACACCATCTGTAAGTAATTACTACACCACGTGAGTCTCACAACACCATCTGTGAGGTAATTACTACACCACGTGAGTCCCTCATAACACCATCAGTGAGGGTACTGCACCACGTGAGAGCCCTCATAACACCATCTGGGAATTACTACACCACGCCAGGTCCTCATAACACCATCTGAGGAAACTACACACCACGTGAGTTCCTCCTAACACCATCTGGGAGGATTAACTACACTACGAGTTTGCTGTTCAACACCTACATTAATCTGTATGTTCACTGTATGTTCCTTTACCTTTCTCTAATGAAAGGTTTTTTTAAACCACCAATGTATAATAAGTCATTTATGTCCAATGTATATTTTCAGCCTTCGGGCTGCAGAATTTTCAATAAACCGTCAATTTTTATTATTATTATTATTATTATTATTATTATTATTATTATTATTATTATTACACTACACACACACACACGCATACTAAAAATGTTCTATAGTACTAACCTACTGTACATTTTATAATCAAAATTTTTCCCTTTCCTTCTCTTGACACACGACAGTCCACCCCCGGGCACCAGCACCTTCATCCTAACACACATTTTCAATTCAGTTAATGGGGTCCAGTATCACCGTCCAGTGCCAGTAATGACTTCTCTAGCCCGAAGACTACGAAATGCTGTTACGAGAATAAACCATTGGAAAAAAACTAAAAACCACTGAAACGACACAACAAACCACTGAAACGACACAACAAACCACTGAAACGACACAACAAACCACTGAAACGACACAACAAACCACTGAAACAACACAACAAACCACTGAAACAACACAAAAACCACTGAAACGACACAACAAACCACACAAACAACCAACAAACCACTGAAACGACACAACAAACCACTGAAACGACACAACAAACCACTGAAACAACACTGTGAACCTCTTTGAGCCAAGCCGTTCTCAGGTTTCCACGTACAGCAGTTAAGGCTCTGCGGTACAGCCGGAAACAGACAAATAACGGGACTTATAATACATTGTTCTTAGATTAGAGGAAATACCCTATTGAATATAAGGTTAAAGTTCAAGATCACATATACAACAAAGGGTATACGGGGTCATAGGTGAAGCATTGAATGAAAGTTCTAATGTTTTCATCTGTTGTGCCTGAGTCGACATAACCCGATTCATGATTACGTCTCAATCACATAAGGGAAGCTCTCTCTCTCTCTCTCTCTCTCTCTCTCTCTCTCTCTCTCTCTCTCCTGGTGATGACGTCTTCCAATATAGTCGCGTTGCTACTGTCGAAATCATCTCAATAAGTAATTTCCATAACTAAGCTCTGTATACGATGGATAGACAGGCCTTGATAAATTAGTTACCAAAGCGTGTATAGCTATGCTAGTGAGCTATGATTAAATTAATATTAAATCACGATAAAACATCTAAGTCCTATTTATTTTACCGACAGAATAAAAAATAATCTTAAAATTATCATGGAAATCAATATCTAACATTAACAAAAGCGTTTAATTCAGTGAGTGATTAACGTTAAGATATCAGAACATCATCGTCTTGGTGGTTAAAGTTAAGTTAGGTTAGGTTGTGTTCCCTTCAAGACGTTCATGTTCCGACATCGTAACGCTATCCGCTGCCTGTAAAATACTGCGGTGACATGACAGTTGTTATCATCAGGTTTTATTACTTGAACCAAAGACGCAGCATCACCTACCATAGTGTGTCCTTTCTTTCTTCTTGACGCGGCGGATGAAGGAGAGGTCAAGGCTGTAGGACCTCAACATCCCTGCCTACAGTGGGCGAAGACCTCGGCTGGGGTCCTCAGTACATCATCATGGAGGTGACACACACACACACACACACCACGAGAGGATCTAAGCAGTCACTTTTACAGGACCCCTAGCCACACTGTACAGGCTGGGGGAGGTCCTACAGCAGATGTAGATGTAGACAAGCCAAGGCCACTAATACCTCATCACTTGACGAATTCAAAGAGTCTCAGGCCTCATTCTCCTCGTGTTGTCAATAATCCACACAGGGGAGAGAATGGATGGGCCGAGAGGATGACTAGCAGTACACCTTCCAGGGCCTGACCGACCCCACAATATCCTCAAGGCAATGTTTGGTCTTCCACACTTAGTTGGTAAGAGTCCTGCAGGAAGCCCAAGTCTAATGAGCCTTCTGCTTAGTTTTCAGTATTTCAGAATCATGAGTTCCTGTCATTTGCTCCTGTAACCAGCGAGAACTAATTCAAATTTTATACAATATTATTCTACCCTTCTCGTCGCCCCGGAAGGTAAATGAAACCCTGAATGGAGACTTTAAATACCAATTAACCTCTCACAATATCGCCACCCTCCTCCCCCTCCCCAAAATAATAATAATAATAATAATTTAACATTCACTTTTTTCATATGATTTGTTTTTTTTTTTACTATTCCCACACACTTCTGTCAATACATCATCATATATTACGCAGAACCTGGCTATAGAGACGTCCTCCCCCTCCCCAACCCAAGGTATCATCTTCCCACTAAAAAAAAAATAACTATACGATCATCAACACTACACCTGAATGATCTGAGAATGACGCTCACACCATAAACAAGATGGTACTCATGGTGAAAGTCCTCGTGAACGATCTGGTCACCGGCAGGATATACAAGAGATCATACTAAAATGTGGAAGGATAGAAGGATACGCGGAGGGAGAGAATGACGCGTGGTAGGAGTAGAATGACAAGTGGGGAGTAGAATGACACGTGGTAGGAGTAGAATGACACGTAGGGAGAAATGACAAGTGGGGGATTAGAATGACACGTGGTAGGTAGAATGACACGTGGTAGGAATGACACGTGGTAAGAGTAGAATGACACGTGGTAGGAGAGAATGACACGTGGTAGGAGTAGAATGACACGTGGTAGGAGTAGAATGACAAGTGGGTTAGAATGACACGTGGTAGGAGTAGAATGACACGTGGTAGGAGTAGAATGAAGTGGTAGGAGAATGACACGTGGTGGGAGGAGAATGACACGTGGTAGGAGTAGAATGACAAGTGAGGATTAGAATGACACGTGGTGGAGTAGAATGACAAGTAGTGGGAGAGAATGACACGTGGGGTAGAATACGTGGAAAACACGTGGTAGAGAATACACATGGTAGGAGTAGAATGACACGTGGTAGTAGAATGACACGTGGTAGGAGTAGAATGACAAGTGGGGATTAGAATGACACGTGGTAGGAGTAGAATGACAAGTAGTAGGAGAGAATGACCATGGTAGGAGTAGAATGACACGTGGTAGGAGTAGAATGACACGTGGTAGGAGTAGAATGACAATTGGGGATTAGAATGACGTGGTAGGAGTAGAATGACAGTAGTAGGAGAGAATGACAAGTAGTAGGAGAGAATGACACGTGGTAGGAGTAGAATGACACGTGGTTGGAGTAGAATGACAAGTGGGGAGTAGAATGACACGTGGTAGGAGTAGAATGACACGTGGGGATTACATGATATACACACACACACCTATAACATTCTCACATCGTCTTCATCTCTGTTCTACCTCCCTTCTACCTTCCCACTATTCCTCCCTCCTCCCTCCTTGTATTCCACCCTGTAAATTCTTCCTTTCCCCTCCCTTCTTCTCCCTTAACCACCCTTAAAAACAAACTCCCCTCTTTCAAGTATAGCTAGTCACCATATCCACCACCCATATAAGAACGCCCGCCAACCCACCCGCCCACCTACCCAGTCGCCACCTAGAACTACAACCACCGCCCATCGCACACCTCACTTCCTCTCCACCCTCCACCCTTCACCGACTTCACAAAACCTCGCCATTCTTAAAATATCAGAGTTTATCTCAGGAGAGAGAGAGAGAGACGTCGTACGCAAACTAAAATTACCCTCGAGTCGCTTCGTCCTACTTGTACATATACGCCTCGCATACGCCGAGCTGCCTCAACCTTGTGGAATCTAAGATTAATTTTGTACTGCACCTGAGCAGTTTACCTAACACCACACACACACACACACACACACACACACACACACACACACAAACCATCCTCATACACTCATCCACCAAGCCCCAAAGTACACACCCCTCAAGGACTTGGGTGATTAGCTGGATGAAGGGAAAAAAAAAATTATGATCTAACTCGAGGAAAAAGTCTTGAGCAAAACACACGTTGATCCGGGCAGCTGATACCACCTGTCAACACACCGCAAGGATCTTAGACAAGCTTTTGTTCCCAAGACAGAGGTTTTTGTGTGTGTGTGTGTGTGTGTGTGTGTGTGTGTGTGTGTGTGTGTGTGTGTGTGTGTGTGTGTGTGTCGTGAAAGTTCTTGGTGTGAACTTAATACATGAGTCATCTTATGTTCGCTACACGTACACATATACACAGGTGAGTCGAGAGGCCAGGTGAGTCAAGAGGCCAGGTGGAGGAGGAGAGGACTTGCAGGAGGCGCTGTAGAGGTGAGTTAGAGGCGCAACACACAGCCCCCATTATGTAAACAAAGGTGGTGGTGGTGGTGTGTGTGTGTGTGTGTGTGTGTGTGTGTGTCCCTCCCCTCTGGCACTGGCATGGCACTGTTGGCTGTCTGTCTAGTTCCCCGCAGCGCTGTCTCCACCTTACCATTTGCTTCCTTATCTTTGGCCCTCCTACCCTTACACGTCTACCTTATACTCATACCTCAGTCCCTTACCTTATCCTAGCCTAACCTCCTTAACTTGAACCCTTATCCTACCTTAACCCCTTTACCTTGAACCCTTATCCTACCTTAACCCCTTTACCTTGAACCCTTATCCTACCTTAACCCCTTTACCTTGAACCCTTATCCTACCTTAACCCCTTTACCTTGAACCCTTATCCTACCTTAACCCCTTTACCTTGAACCCTTATCCTACTCCTTTACCTTGAACCCTTATCCTACTACACTACCTTGAACCCTTATCCTACCTTAACCCTTTACCTTGAACCCTTATCCTACCTTAACCCCTTTACCTTGAACCCTTATCCTACCTTAACCCCTTTACCTTGAACCCATATCCTACCCTTACCTATACCTCACCTTTATCCTATCTTAACCTTCTCCACTTTTCTTCTTCCATATCCTATCCTAATTCCATCTATCCTCTTCTCCTCTTCCCTTTTCTATCTTCCTCTCTCTTCCATGACCCTAACCTTCTCTCAATCCTTCCCCTTCCCATCATTATCATTCCTCTTCCATTTCCTTCCTCCAGTTGCCTCTTCCTCCCCATTCTCATTTCCCTATATCTTTCTCTCTTCTCCCCTCCCCCCCCACCTCCATCTCGACCTATACTACCCCCAGGTAATGAGGAGAGAGGAAGGAAGGAGAAGAGGAGGAAAAGGAGGAAGGAAGGAGGAAGGAATGTGTTCGCTGCAGCTATTGTTTTTATGTATAGTAATTAACGTGTGTGTGTGTGTGTGTGTGTGTGTGTGTGTGTGTGTGTGTGTGTGTGTAGCTTGTAGATAGGCAGCGAAGGATGTGTCGCTATATTGTAGGCTGAGACGATCAGAATGTGCTATTTTAGACATTGAACGTACAACTGGCGGAGAGAGAGAGAGAGAAATTTAAAACTCAATTCTTCTTAAATAATGCAAAAACAAAATAAACACACAATCAACAATATATGTTTGTTGATACCTGCACCTGGAACAACACACCATATTAGGTGGAGGGTACCAGACCAGGTTACCAGAACACACACACACACACACACACACACACACACACACACACACACACACACACACACACACACACACACACACACACACGTGAGCCCTCATAACACCATCTGAGGGAATTACTACACCGTGAGGCCCCTCATAACACCATCTGTGGGGATTACTACCACGTGAGGTCCTCATAACACCATCTGTGGGGTACTACCACGTGAGCCCGCATAACACCATCTGTGAGGTTACTACACCACGTGAGGCATAACACCATCTGTGGGGAATTACTACACCGTGAGCCCCTCATAACACCATCTGTGAGATTACTACACCACGTGAGGCCTCATAACACCATCTGTGAGAATTACTACCACGTGAGGCCGCATAACACCATCTGTGAGATTACTACACCACGTGGGCCCTCATAACACCATCTGTGAGAATTACTACACCGTAGGGCCCCTCATAACACCATTTGTGAGGTAATTACTACCACGTGAGGTCCTAACACCATCTGTGAGGTATTACTACACCACGTGAGGTCCCTCATAACACCATCAGTGAGGAATTACTACACCACGTGAGGCCCCTCATAACACCATCTGTGAACTACTACACCACGTGAGTCCTCCCTAACACCATCTGGGGAGGGAGTTACTACACTACGTGTTTGCTGTTCAACACCATTAATCTGTATGTTCACTGTATGTTCTTCACCTTTCTCTAATGAGCTTTTGTTAAACCACCAATGTATGTAATAAGTCATTTATGTCCAATGTATATTTTCAGCCTTCGGGCTGCAGAACTTCTTCAATAAACCGTTAATTATTATTATTATTATTATTATTTACACACGTCTCCAATTTCTCCTTATCCCTATCATCTCTTAAGTATCTCTCCCTCTCCTTTACTCCTTATTATCTCTATAGTACTCTTTCTCACTTCTCTCCCTCTAGATCCACCCCCCACCCCAAGTATCTCTCTTTCTCTCTTTCTCTCCCAATCACAACTTCTTCTTTCAATCTCTATCTCAAAAAAAACTCTAATCCAGCTCTAATTTTCTCTCAATCTCTACCTTAAATCTCTCCTTCATCTCCGACTTTCTCAATTCTCTCTCTATCTCTCTCTCTCTCTCTCTCTCTCTCTCTCTCTCTCTCTCTCTCTCTCTCTCTCCATATTTTCCTTAATCCTTCTATTATCTGTTTCCTCACCTCCCTCCTCCTTCTCTTCCTTGCATCTTCCTCCTCCTCTTATTCCTTCTCCCCCCCTTCATTTCTCTTCCATGCCCCTCCTTCATCACCTGCACCTCCCTCCTCCATTCATCTCCTTCCTTCATTTCCTCCTCCTCCTCATCACCCCTCCCTCCCCATCACCCCTGCCCTCCTCCTTCCCTCCCCTCCATCACCCCTGCCCCTCCCCCCATCCTCTGCCTCCCCATCACCCCTGCCCCTCCCCCCTCCCCTTCCCCTCCCCATCACCCCTGCCCTCCCCTCATCACCCTCCCCTCCCCCATCACCTCTGCCTCCCCATCCCTGCACCTCCCCCCACCTCCCTATCACCATCTACAGCACAAACACAGAACTCCGCCAGACTAGACCGATGATGCTGTTCCTCCTCTGAGTTAGTCCTTCAAGGAGTAATGGAGTAGTTAAGAACCAGCTGAGTTGAAGGATCATGGCGGCGCTCCCTGACGAAATGAGGGAGGGAGGGAGGAGAAGGAGAAAGGAAGAGGCCAGTGATGGGTAAAGGGATGTATAGGCAACGAAGGATGATGGATGGAAAAAAGGAGAAGAGAGAAGGGAGAAGGAGGGTGGGGAAGCAGGGGTGAAAAGGGAGGAAGTGAGGAAGGAGGTGAGGGAAGGAGGTGAGGAAGGAGGTGGAGAGGTGAGGAAGGAGATGAAGAAGGTGAAGGAGAGGTAACAGGATGGGAGGAGATTGAGGAAGGTGGGAAAAGGAGGGCAAACCTGGAGGAGGAGGACAGCGAGTTTGATGGGGGACGAAAGGAAAGGAAAGGAGGGAGGGATCCCAGGTGTAGAGTGTATGGTTGTGTAGGAGAAAGTAGGAGAGAAGAAGAAAAGAAGAAGAAGAAAAGAAGAAGAAGAAGAAGAAGAAGGATATTAGCCTCTTCCTCTGCACCGGCTCACACCTGTCCTTCCTTCAACTCTGCAACTCTTAAGATACCTCCCCAGTTGTCCTATAAAACCTCCTCCTCCTCCCCCCACTATCATTATCTCCTCCTCCTCCTCCTCTTCCTTCTTCCCCATCACCCTCCTCCTTACCCCACCACCATTTCCTCATTTTCCTCGCCCCCATCCCGGAGACGCCCTCATTAGTGAGAGTGAATAGACCCAACTGTAGAATGGTGGTGGCAGAATAAGTGACCCTGTTGATCATCTTAGCTTACCACCTCATCTTCCTCCTCCTTCACCCCCCCTCCCTCCTCACCCCCTCCCTCCCCTCACCCCCTCCTCCCTCCACCTCTCCGCCACTCCCCTCCTACCCCCACCACTCACCCCCTCCTCCTCACCTCCTCCTCCACCCACCTCCCTCCCTCCTCCCCCCTCCTCCTCACCACCCTCCACCCTCACCCACCCTCCCTCCCCTCCACCACCTCCTCCCCTCCCACCACCCTCCCTCCCCTCCCCCCTTCCCTCCACCTCCTCCTCCTCACCCCTCCCCTCCCCCTCCTTCCCTCTCCCTCCCCTCACCCCCTCCCTCCCTCACCCCCCCCTCCCTCACCCCCTCCCCTCCCCTCACCCCCTACCCACCTCACTCCCTCCTCCCTCCCACCTCCCCTCCCCTCACCCACCCCTACCTCCCTCCCCACCCCTCCCCTCCCTCCACCCCCCCCACCACCCCTCCCCCTCCCTCCCCCCCTCCCTTCCTCTCCCTACCCACCTCACCCCCTCCCTCCCCACCCCCCCCCCTCCCTCACAGACTCCTCCCTCCCCCCCCACCCCTCACCCCCCTCCCTCACCCCCTCCCTCCCTCACCCCCCTCCCTCTCTCACCCCCCTCCTTCCCTCCACCCCACCCCTCCCTCACCCCCTCCTCCCCTCCCCCCCACCACCCTCAACCCCTCCTCCCTCCACCCTCCCTCCCCTCACCCCCCTACCTCCCTCACCCTCTACCACCCTCACCCCCTCCTCCTCACCACCCCTCCCTCCCTCAGCCCCCCTACCTCCTCACCACCCCTCCCTCCTCACCCCCCTCCCTCCCCTCACCCCCTATCACCTCACCCCCTCCCTCCCTCAACCCCCTCCTCCCTCACCTCTCCCTCCCTCACCCCCTCCCCTCACCCCTCCCTCCCCTCCCCCTCCTCACCCCTCCCTCCCTCACCTCCCCTCCCTCCTCACCCCTACCTCCCCACACATCTTTCAGCCACTACACCATCCCTAATTCATTCATGTCCAGTTATCTAAATTTATCTCATGTACCAGCCAGGTGTTTCATTACTTACACACACACACACACACACACACACTAGCAGAACCACACAAGCAGACATACACACACACAAGTAGACAGACACACACACAGACAGGCATACAAACACACACCCAGACGCATACAAGCACACACACACACACACACACACACACACACACACACACACACACACACACACACACACACACACACACACACACACACACACACACACACACACACACACACACACACACACACACACACACACACACACACACACACACACACACACAGAGGGTCCAAAACAGTATCTGGCCATCTTTGAACCTCTTGTAATAAGCTCACTGTACGTCGGGCAAATTTTTTACATCTATATGCAAATTAACAGGAAACTTTTACACTACAAGCTGTGACATCACTTTTCGGGGTTGCATTACCGTGTCGTGGAACATCATGCTAAAACTCTATTATTATTTATTTTTTGTTTATGTAAATATCTTGTGGAATATTGTGCTAAAAAAAATATTCAAAAGTTATCCAAATTTATCACGGAACTTTGCGCTAAATATTCGAATCTTGAATTTTTTTATTTGTGAAAAAAAACGACACATTTTGATTCGCCCTCAACCTTATTTTACCAAAGGATTACCCACCCTAACATTAACCTATCCTGACCTATCCTAACTCACCTAAATGACTTAAGGATGAGGCTAATCTTAGATGATCTTCCCAAAAATGCGAGTTGCTATCCATTTTTTTTATACGAGTAGCCATCCATTCTTTTTATGCGAGTAGCCATCCATTCTTTTTATGCGAGTAGCCGCCATAAGCTTTCCTTTTGTTTTGTGGGCCAGATTTTTCTCAGTCCTCCTCAAGCCACACTTTCTCGACAGCGGCGGCGGCTTGAGGAGGTCGACGCTTCTGACACCTTCATCACGCGTCCCTGCAGCAATTCAAACATTTTACATTCTTGCAACATTTTAAGATTTACATTCCTACAACACTGTCGACGCTTTTCTTAAATTTTTCAACATTTCCGACACAATTTTACGCTTTTGAAATATTTTAATGTGTGTTTTTTTACGTTCCTGCAATATTTTCGGTGATTCTCTACATTTTTGCAACATTCCAAATGCTTCCATACATTCCTGCAACACTAACAATTCCTGCCACATTCACTGCAACATTCATTAAACCCCTATAACACGCCTTACATTCTTGAAAAATTCTCAATGATTCTTTGATGTTCCTCACAACAATATCAATGCCTTCCTGCAACACCGATCATGTGGGTCAACGGTGGCGGTGACCTGTGTGTTGAAGGGCCGGTTGACACCAGCTCTCCTTTCTCTCCCCAGCTACCACCACCAAGTGTCCCAGCCCCTCAACACCTACCACCATCACCACCAAGTGTTTCAGCCCCTCAACACCTACCACAACCACCACCAAGTGTCAGCCCCTCAACACCTACCACCATCACCACCAGTGTCTCAGCCCCTCAACACTACCACCATCACCACCACCAAGTGTCTCAGCCCCTCCACCTACCACCATCACCACCACCAAGTGTCCCAGCCCCTCCTACACCACCATCACCACCACCAAGTGTCTCAGCCTCAACACCTACCACCATCACCCACCAAGTGTCTCAGCCCCTCAACACCTACCACCATCACCACCACCAATGTCCCAGCCCTCAACACCTACCACCATCACCATCACCACGTGTCTCAGCCTCAACACCTACCACCATCACCACCACCAATGTCTCAGCCCTCAACACCTACCACCACCACCAAGTGTCTCAGCCTTTAACACCCATCATCAGGTCCCACAGTCACAAAGACCCCCCTCTACACACACACACACACGGTATATATATTCTCTGCACACTACGCCAGTCTCAGTGCAATTTTGATACCATGTTGGCCTCCAGCTTTGCGTCGCAGCTTATGCAGGAAAGTTACACACCTGGCCTCACTACAGGAAAGTTACACACCTGGCCTCAATACAGGAGAGTTACATACCTGGCCTCACTACAGGAGAGTTACACACTTGGCCTCACTACAGGAAGTTACACACTTGGCGGCCTCACTACAGGAGTTACACACCTGGCCCCACTACAGGAGAGTTACACACCTGGCCTCACTACAGGAGAGTTACACACCTGGCCTCACTACAGGAGATTACATACCTGGCCTCACTACAGGAGAGTTACACACTTGGCCGCCTCACTAGTTACAGAATATTCAACCTACCATCTTTAGAGACTCTGTGGCTCCGGGCTGCCTATATTACCCCGCTGTCCAATTAGGGGCTTCTCGTTGAGGCTGTGTTATTAGTCCACGGAAAATCCTACAGTGTTCGTTAACTCTTAACTATATTGCTCTAACTTTTGGCTTTATTGCTTTAATATATAGTGTACTTATGCCTTTCTAATTTAATCTTTGATACTATAACTCTAATTTAACTTAGGATTATAGTGTTCTAACTTAATTTCTAACTATAACTGAAAATCATAGCTATAATGCTTTAATAAATAGAGTAATTATGCTGCTCTAACTTAACCTATAATTATACTGCTCCAGCGTAACTTCGAACTATAGTACTCAAAACAGTTGTAATCATAATACTCTAACTTAATTCACCACCCTTCTACCCTCTCTTAACCTACCCCTGCCCTTTCTACAACCCACACACACACACACACACACTTAGCTGGGGTCAGGGAGTGGTGCAGGGGGTCTCTACAAACATCGACACCGGCCACTGAGGTTTAACTACCCACTTGTAGAAACTTGTCAAGTAACATCTGGCACCCATCAAGTTACCCTCATCCTCCACCGCCTCTGGTATCTGGTGGCCAAGCTGCTGGTTTGGTTTGGTTGGGTTAGGTTAAGTGAGCTGTTGTGCAAGCCTGGCCGCCACCCCATCCCCTCCCTAACAACCGACGTAAATACCATCGTTGCCTAATCTAACCTATACTAACTCCTTAATACTTAACCCTACCCCTAACCCAACCAGCACTACCTAAATCTAACAATTTAAAAACCTAACACCAACCTAATATCACTCAACCTCCAACCTATAACCCATACTGACTGTAACAATTTAACCTAACCAAAACTAACCCAACCTAACCTAACCTGACCCATCTAACACTGATAAAAATGATGCTAAACTAATTTCATCCCATTAGTTTCGTATTTAATTCTTCGTATCACCTGAAGATTAGCCCCTCCTCCTCCCCCCAACAAGTTATTCCACCTTAGAATTAACAAGCCAAACTTAATCTAATTCTAACAACTTAATCCCTTCCAGTAGATTACGGTATTTAATCAACAGGTAAAACATCGTATGTGTGTGTGTGTGTGTGTGTGTGTGTGTGTGTGTGTGTGTGTGTGTGTGTTCTCATTTACACGCTCGTGATCGTCTTCCGACCAGCCGAAGATCAGACCACCAAACACCAGACCACCAAACACCAGACCACCAAACACCAGACCAACCAAACACCAGACCAACCAAACACCAGACCAACCAAACACCAGACCAACCAAACACCAGACCAACCAAACACCAGACCAGCAAACACTAGACCAGCCAAAAATCACAAAAACAAATATAAAAAAAAATGCCTCAGATGAGATAGACGGGCGTAAACAAACCAAGAGCCCAGCTAGACCCGCCACATTCCTTCTCCGTCTGTCAGCGAGATGACCCAGTCGTCTCTTGTATCTCGCTATGTTGTAATATCCTTCCTCATTCTTTCCATTGTGAGGATTATAATGTATCTTACTTCATATGTATTAATGAGGCCAGGTTATGGGTTAGGTGTCGGCATCATACATACATACATACATACATACATACATACATACATACATACATACATACATACAGTCTACGCGCCCCAAGAACACCTCAGTTTGTGAAAATGTCAGTGTGTGGGTAGGTGAACTTAAGTGTGTTTAGGGCCTCCAAACATAGAGTCCTATTTCCTTTCCGTTACTTGGTTGTGTTCCTGAACTGTTCTGTGTGTAGGATTTTTTTTGTCAGAACGGGGTGGTGATTGCCGGGGTGAGTGATTGCGGGGTAGGGAGGTGGTGAAGGAAGAGGGTAGGTGCTGGGGAGGGGTGCTGGTGGAGGAGGTAGGTGCTGGGGGTGGTGCTGGTGGAAGGAGGAGGGTAGGTGCTGGGGGGGTGGTGCTGGTGGAAGGAGGAGGGGTAGGTGCTGGGAGGGGTGGTGCTGGTGGAAGGAGGGTAGGTGCTGGGGAGGGTGGTGCAGGTGGAAGGAGGGTGGTGCTGGTGGAGGGTGGAGGTGCTGAGGAGGGGTGGTGCTGGTGGAAGGAAGAGGGGTAGGTGCTGGGGAGGGTGGTGCTGGTGGAAGGAGGGGTGGTGCTGGTGGAAGGAGGAGGGTAGGTGCTGGTGATGGGGATAGGAAGGGGGCAGTTTGGAAGTGGTGACAATTTCAAGCAAGTTAAGGGTGTTTCTGTCTGTCTGTCTACGTCAATTATGTGACTCTGTCTCTTTTGTACCTCTTGGTAAATGTCTGGTTGTGTTATGGAGATTATTTTCATTTCCTGCATTTTCCAATCTTCTGTCACCCACCTCACATCCTGAACCTCAAATCTTCTGTCACTCACCTCACCGACCCAATCTTCTGTCACCACCCTCAAGGCCTCCAATCTTCTGTCACTCACCTCACAGACCTCCAATCTTCTGTCACTCACCTCACAGACCTCCAATCTCTGTCACTCACCCCACAGACACTCAAATCTTCTGTCACTCACCCACAGACAGTCCAATCTTCGTCATTTACCCCACAGACACTCCAATCTTCTGACACTCACCCCACAGACACTCCAATCTCCTGTCACTCACCCCACAGACACTCCATCTTTGTCACTCCTCACAGACAATCCAATCTTCTGTCACTCACCCCACAGACACTCCATCTTCTGTCACTCACCTCACAGACAATCCAATCTTCTGTCACTCACCTCAGAACCTCCATCTTCTGTCACTCACCTCCACAGACACTCCAATCTTCTGTCACTCACCTCACAGACCTCCACTCTTCTGTCCTCACCCCCCACAGACCTCCAATCTTCTGTCACTCACCTCACAGACACTCCAATCTTCTGTCACTCACCCCAAGACCTCCAATCTTCTGTCACTCACCTCACAGACCTCCAATCTTCTGTCCACTCACCTCACAGACACTCCAATCTTCTGTCACTCACCCCCACAGACACTCCACTCTTCTGTCACTCACCCCAGAACCTCCAATCTTCTGTCACTCACCTCACAGACACTCCAATCTTCTGTCACCACCTCCAGACACTCCAATCTTCTGTCACTCACCCCAGAACCCCAATCTTCTGCCACTCACCTCCAGAACCTCCAATCTTCTGTCACTCACCCTGAACCTCCAATCTTCTGACCTCACCCCACAGACACTCCAATCTTCTGTCCACTCACCCCCAGACACTCCAATCTTCTGTCACTCCACCTCACAGACACTCCAATCTTCTGTCACTCACCCCACAGACACTCCAATCTTCTGCCACTCACCTCCAGAACCTCCAATCTTCTGTCCTCCACCTCACAGACACTCCAATCTTCTGTCACTCACCCCCCTAGACACTCCAATCTTCTGTCACTCACCCCACAGACCTCCAATCTTCTGTCACTCACCTCCACAGACACTCCAATCTTCTGTCACTCACCTCCACAGACACTCCAATCTTCTGTCACTCACCCCTCCACAGACACTCCAATCTTCTGTCACTCCCCTCAGACACTCAATCTCTGTCCTCACCTCAGAACACTCCAATCTTCTGTCACTCACCTCACAGAACCTCAATCTTCTGTCACTCACCTCACAGACCTCCAATCTTCTGTCACCCACCCCACAGACACTCCAATCTTCTGTCACTCACCCCACAGACACTCCAATCTTCTGTCACCACAGACACTCCAATCTTCTGTCACCACCACAGACACTCCAATCTTCACCTCACCCCACAGACACTCCAATCTTCTGTCACACCCCACTCACAGACACCAATCTTCTGTCACCACCCCACAGACACTAATCTCTGTCACTCACCACAGACACCCAATCTTCTGTCACTCACCCCACAGACACTCCACCTTCTGTCACTCACCTCACAGACACTCCAATCTTCTGTCACTCACCTCAGACACTCCAATCTCTGTCACTCACCTCACAGACACCTAATCTTCTGACACCACCCCACAGACACTCCAATCTTCTGTCACTCACCCCACAGACACTCCAATCTTCTGTCACCACCAGACACCCAATCTTCTGTCACCACCCCACAGACACTCCAATCTTCTGTCACCACCCTCACAGACACTCCAATCTTCTGTCACTCACCCTCACAGACACTCCAATCTTCTGTCACTCACCCCACAGACACCCAATCTTCTGTCACCAACCTCACAGACACTCCAATCTTCTGTCACTACCCCACAGACACCCAATCTTCTGTCACTCACCCCACAGACACTCCAATCTTCACTCACCTCACAGACACCCAATCTTCTGTCACCACCCCACAGACACTCCAATCTTCTGTCACCACCCCACAGACACTCCAATCTTCTGTCACCACCCCACAGACACCCCAATCTTCTGTCACTCACCCCACAGACACTCCAATCTTCTGTCACCACCCCACAGACACTCCAATCTTCTGTCACTCACCCCACAGACACTCCAATCTTCTGTCACTCACCACAGACACTCCAATCTTCTCTGTCTACCACCTACAGACACTCCAATCTTCTGTCACTCACCCACAGACACCCAATCTTCTGTCACTTCACCCCCACAGACACCTTAACCTCTGTCACCACCCCACAGACACCCAATCTTCTGTCACTCACCCCACAGAACTCCAATCTCTGTCACTCACCCCACAGACACTCCAACTTCTGTCACCAACCCACAGACACTCCAATCCTTCTGTCACTCACCTCAAGTCCACCCAAATCACTTCTGTCTCTCCAACTAAATACACAAACATAAAAACACATAAAAACATACAGAAAAAAGCACATTAATGAACCCAAACAAATCCCACATCCTTGTACACGACTACTCATAACCTCTGTGTCCCCCCCGGTGTCCCCCTCTCGTGTCAACTGACCTGTCTGCCCCTCAGCCTCACAACCCTCCAGATCAAAGACGTTCACCCCCATCACCCCTCCCCCAGGAAACATCTCCGGCTCCAACATCAAAGTGAACCGCAAACACATTTTAATTTTTCCCGGCTCTTCCACTGACTCCCAGGTCCCCACATACTGTCACATTCCTCTTTCTCCCCTGAACGACGTAATAAACAGCACACAAGACTGAGTAGAGACACACACACACACACACACACACACACACACACACACACACACACACACACACACACACACACACACACACAACACACACACACACACACACCCTTAGACGTGTCATAAGACGCTCATAATTACCATATCACTGTACCACTTATGGTGACATAGACGTCCCTGTAGAGAGTAAGGCTGTCAGTAATAGGAGAAGAATAGGATGTATGTATTTGATTTTTAACCCATTATACAAAGAGAATTATTATCATCATCACCAATCATCATCATCACCACCATCATCATCATCACATCATCATCACCATCACCATCATCATCATCATCATCATCACCATCATCACCATCATCATCATCATCATCATCATCATCATCATCTCATCACCACTATCATCATCATCATCATCACCTCATCACTCATCATCATCACCATCATCACTCACCATCTATCATCACTACCATCATCATCATTTATTACAGGTAAACTTGGCTTCTTCCACACTTCAAGGTAAACCACAAGCTAATATTCAACCCCAAACATGCTGTTACTGACCCTCTCAGCCCCACACACACTTACCGACGACACAAACACATTAAAACCGATTATTAATATTGTGAATTAGTTTGTTTCTAAAGGCTCCGGTCGTCAAAAAAATGGGGTCCTTAAGTAAAATCTGTGTATCTATAAAACTATCAAAATAAACTACGGTATTTCAAGTCGAGAGAAACAGACTAATACAGCCCCGTTAACACATAAATTAAGGTCAACACAACATTATACGCTCCTCCATACAAGCACGTACAGTACAGTGCCCTGGGTACCTGGTCGGATATTCAGAGCTTCCGGCCACACACAGAACCAAGTCGCTCCTCACACTAGTTTCAGGGGGAGGGGGAGGGTGCCCCCCCCTCTCCCCTCCCCATGTCACCTACATCCTCGTGATTGACACAGGTACAGGTCGGTAAAACCATTCGATATATCCGTCTGTCTTGCCTAACACTGCCCCCCTCTCTCGTAGAGTGTGCGTGTCAGATTCACCCCACAGAACAAGCGACAATTTTATAGTTTTTTGTCGCGTGCCATTACCCACAAGAGCCCCGTAAGCTCCGTACCTTTAATACCACACCACCACCAACCATCACCAGTATCTATCCATCTTCCTTCTCCGTTTCTTCCTTCATCATCATTTTCCTCCATTATCTCTTTGTTTCTTATTCACCGTCTTTCACCTCCTTCCTCCTATTGATGTCATCTTCCTCTTCCTTATACTCTTCCCAGTTAAGCCAGGCTAGTCCCTCCGATCATGCACGTCACCCAGCCCCTTCCACACACGTCACCCAACCACACTCATCATCCAGCCTCCCCTCCACACACGTCACCCAACCCTCCCCCCCCACACACGTCACCCAACCCCTCCCCCCACGCACGCCACCCAGCCCCTCCATATACGTCATCCAGACGATTCCGTCACATTTCTAGGGTTCAACTTTTCATCATCTTCCTCTCTCTTCTTTCCTTCTCCCTTCCTTCTTTCTTGTGTACTCTCTCTGTTTTGCGTTTCGTTATAAATGTTTCTCTCTTTACATTTTTCACCGTCGTTCCTACCATTACCCTCTTCCTTTTCTTTCCCTCACTACCTCCATTTCTTTTCCTTCCTTCCCTCTCTCTCTCACACTGCTTCTCTATCAACATTCATTACCTCACCCCTCCCCCCTGAAGGCAGCTGCTGGGCTCCCTATCGAGTTACAACACACAACGACTGGTAATGGCACTTCCTGAGGTCCTCGAACTCAACAACGGGACACCTCAACCTCTCACCACCTCCTCTCCCTCCTCTCTACCTCCTCCCCAGTCATGTTAACCTAACCTCATCCACAGTCATGTTAACCTCCCCTTCACTCCCAGTTATGTTAACCTCCCTCTTCACCCCCCAGTTATGTTAACCTCCTCCTCCCCCAGTCATGTTAAACTCCCTTCCTCTTAACCTCTTCCATCTCCTTCCCTCACCTATCTCAACCTTTCCCCCTCTCTCCCGAGTCATTTTAACTTCTCCTACCCAGCCATCTTAACCTCCCCCTTCCCACTAATCACATCCTGCCCCTTCCCTTCCTTAAACCAATCTCACCCCACCCACACACGGCCCGGAAGCTGCCCATCACCGCCATCACCCCATCACCGCCACCACCTTCTCCCCTTATATCACAGCTCATCATCACCATTTTCCTAGTAGTATCCCCTTCCCTCCCCACCTACCCTTCCCCACCCCACCTCTCCTCCCCACACCCAAACACTAAAAATTACTAATCATTATCTTTTTTATTTTTTACTTCTTCACACCACCATCCACATCAACCCAGGGAGTCTTCTTCATATTCGTCATCTTTCCTCTCCTTCATTTCCAATCCACTGACCAACATCCAATATTCGCCGTAACACTTAACACGATTCTATCTCAAACAATAAACACATGAAAGTCATCCCCATAAACATGACTGATCGTTAAGGACAGTGTGTGTATATATAGCCAATGTATATTAAGCCTTCAGTATATATGAGACAACGTTCCCGGCATTGCATTCTACTGCTCTCACTTTTTTAACCCATTTACAACTGGGTGGACTAAGAGTGCCCTGGGATCGAACTAGCTACCCCTAGAACAAGAAGCAAGAACTGTAGCCACTCAACCACCACATCAACACCCTTGAAAACATCCGTGAAATCAGTATAGCAAACAGTAAACCACCACAAAAAAACAGACTTGGATTACCACCCTGGGGAACCTACCGTCAGAATTCACTTCGAGCTTGGAAGAACTGGACTCAACTTTCTCATCCTCTGTTCTTTATTACCACGGCGTAATCTCCCATATCACTGTATCATCAAAGACCCAATCTGGACTGAGCTTCCCACGCGCTTCTGAAGATCGCGTGACAGGAAGTATAGAAGAGGCGAACGATATCCCTTAATCAATTTTCCCAGTGACGCTACTGTTTTCACTGACTGCCGCTAACGTTCACGGAACACGATACTCTGTGTGTGTAGCAGACGTTTATGGTATATCTCTGGACCCATATACCAATGTTAAACCAACAGTGAACCTCAGCACTTCCAGACAGTATGGTGCCGCCCGCCTTTGAATCCCTCCGATGACCCCTTATACACTGTACAAAAAACACGTCATCCCCAGCAGCCTTTCAACTCCTCTGGGAGATGAAACAACACCACAACATGGAGACGAAAGACAAGGAAACATTCAAGATCAATAAAACCCCGAGGTACTTTGTTGAGAGAAGAGAGAGAGAGAGGAGAGAGAGAGCAACAATTGTACGGTACAGTTTAAAATCAGACCACCAAAAGACACCAGACGAGAACCTCCCAAAACTATTGTTAAACCAGCCAAGTGTTGGAAATGATGATGGTACTACTGTGTGAGTATGTGTGTGTGTGTGTGTGTGTGTGTGTGTGTGTGTGTGTGTGTGTGTGTGTGTGTGTGTGTGTGTGTGTGTGTGTATGGTTGTTTATGAACATGATAGCAGAGGTGAGGGAACGTGGACGGATTAGACGATGATGTTGTATGGAGATAACGAACACAGAGGAGGAGGAAAGAGAGATAAACCTGGGGGGAGAGGGGGGAGAGGTGGGGGTAGGGGGAGGGAGGCAGGAGAGATAAAAAAAGGGGGGATGATGTTGACAGCTAAGGTGATGAAGAATAAATGGTGGACGTAGATAGAATGACTTACCCCCCAAAAAAATAAATTAAAGGGTGAATAATGTAGATAGGGACTGGGTGAGGGGAAGGGTGAGAAGGGTGACAGAGGGGGTGAGGGAAATGGTGAGGCGAGGAGGAGGGAGGTGGTGAGGGTAAATACTGAGAGGTGAGTAAGAACTTGTGGATAAAACGAGGAAGAGGAGGAACACACCCAGGAAGACAAGGAAGAGGAAGAAGACACCAGGAAGAGGAGGAAGACACCCAGGAAGACAAGGAAGAGGAAGAAGACACCCAGGAAGAGGAGGAAGACACCCAGGAAGACAAGGAAAGAAGAAGACACCCAGAAGAGGAGGAAGACACCCAGAAAGAAGAAAAAACACGAGGATGAGGAGGAAGACACCCAGGAAGACAAGGAGAAGACACCCAGGAAGAGGAGGAACACACCCAGGAAGAGGGAAGGAGTCATCATTGTAGTGGTACTCGCCTCGGCCATCACGACACAACCTGCTCTCAGTTATGGCGGTGCTCGTCTTCCGTTGGGTGGCATTTCCTCACAGTTCCCGCTCACAGCTACCCATCCATTCATCCATCCACTCAACCATCCATTCACTCGCCCACCCATTCATCCACTCAACCATCCAGTCACTTTATCACCTGTCCATCAACCCGCCAAACCATCCATCCACCCATCCAACCACTCATCCACACACTCACCCATCCATCCACTCATCCAAACCATCCATCCACCCACCCAAACCATACCATCCACCCACCCAAACCATCCATCCACACATCCAACCACTCATCCACACACTCACCCATCCATCCATCCACCCACCCAAACCATCCATCCACACACCCAAACCATCCAACCACTCATCCACACACCCACCCATCCATTCACTCATCCAACCACCCATCCACACACCTACCCATCCATCCACTCATCCAACCATCCATCCACCCACTCAACCATCCGTCCATCTACCCGCCCACCCACAAAACTGAAACCGGCACCGGATACTTATGCTGTATAACCACTCAGTCAAGCTATACACCACCACCACCACCACCACTCCAGCCTACCACCACCAGCATCCCCCTCTTACCACCACCACACACCTACTACTACTACCACCATCCATCAAAATCAACTCCCCACGACCACCACTAACCCTCCTTCACCCCCCCCAAGGACCGTCACCACGACTTTCTGCACTTTGTACTGTTTACTAATGAGTATATACCTGCACTGTCTAATATACCTGTTGAACCAATGTGAATAAATACAGTATGTATGTATGTATGTATGTATGTATGTATGTATGTATGTATGTATGTATGTATGTATGTAATCATCCATCTCCCTCCTCCCCAGCCATCTACAGAGGTCGGCCACAGCGGTAACTGACTGCCCTTCTTCACCCAATAGGAACAAACCCACGACAGAGAGCATAATCCCCTCACCGTAGGCACCGCCCACCTACTCTTCCTCCTCACTCTGCTCTCACTCACTCACTCACCCACCCACTCACTCACTCACTCACTCACATGTATTTTCCATTGACTTGGTACTGTACTGTATAAGCAAGCAGCCGCCGTGTGATCGTTATGTATTGACACTCAGTCGATACTTTAAGGCTGCAGCTCATAGGGCTTCTCAAGCAGACGTAAAAGTTTTCACATCATTACGGATCACTTGTGTACAATTTCGCCTTTAGATTAAACACACACTGATGGCAACGCCACACACACACACTGATGGCAACGCCACACACATACACTGATGGTAACGTTATACACACACTGATGGTAACGTTACACACACTGATGGTAACGTTATACACACACTGATGGTAACGTTACACACACACTGATGGTAATGTAACACACACTGATGGTAACGTTACACACACTGATGGTAACTTTACACACACTGATGGTAACGTAACACACACTGATGGTAACGTCACACACTGATGGTAACGTAACACACACTTGATGATAACTTTACACACACTGATGGTAACGTAACACACACTGATGGTAATGTAACACACACTGATGGTAACGTCACACACTGATGGTAACGTAACACACACTTGATGATAACTTTACACACACTGATGGTAACGTTACACACACACTGATGGTAATGTAACACACACTGATGGTAACGTCACACACTGATGGTAACGTAACACACACTTGATGATAACTTTACACACACTGATGGTAACGTTACACACACACTGATGGTAATGTAACACACACTGATGGTAACGTAACACACACTTGATGATAACTTTACACACACTGATGGTAACGTTACACACACACTGATGATAATGTAACACACACTGATGGTAACGTTACACACACTGATGGTAACTTTACACACACTGAAGGTAACGTAACACACACTGATGACATTACACACTGATGGTAACTACACACTGATGGTAACGTAACACACTGATGGTAACGTTACACACTGAAACTTTACACACACTGATGGTAACGTAACACTGATGGTAACGTAACACACACTGAAGGTAACGTTACACTGATGGTAACGTAACACACTGGAATAACACACACTGATGGTAACATAACACACTGATGTAACACACTGGTAACGTAACACACATACTGGTAACGTAACACACTGATGGTAACGTTACACACCTGATGGTAACGTAACACACTGGAGTAACGTAACACACTGATGGTAACGTACTCACATTGATGGTAACGTCACACACACTGATGTAACGTAACACACTGATGGTAACGTTAACACACTGATGGTAACGTTACACACTGAAGGTAACGTAACACACTGATGGTAAACGTAACACACACTGATGGTAACGTACTCATTGATGGTAACGTCACACACTGATGGTAACGTAACACACACGATGGTAACGTAACACTGATGGTAACGTAACACACACTGAAGGTAACGTAACACACACAGTGGTAACATTATCACATTGATGGTAACGTCACACCTGATGGTAACGAACACACTGATGGTAACGTAACACACTGATGGTAACGTTACACACACGCATGATAACGTAAACACACTGAAGGTAACGTAACACACACTGATGGTAACATTACTCATGATGGTAACGTCACACTGATGGTAACGTAACACACTGATGGTAACGTAACACACTGATGGTAACGTTACACTAAAACGTAACACACACTGATGGTATTACTCACATGATGGTAACGTCACACACTGATGGTAAGGTTACTCACATTGATGGTAACGTCACACTGATGGTAACTTACTCATGATGTAACTCACTGATGGTAACGTTACACACACTGATGGTAACGTAACACACACTGATGGTAACGTTACACACAGATGATAACGTTACACACTGATGGTAACGTTACACACACACTGATGGTAACGTAACACACTGATGGTAATATTATACACACAGATGGTAACGTAACACACACTGATGGTAACGTAACACACACTGATGGTTTAAACGTTGTGACGGTCTATCTTTAGCGGAGTCAAGATAAGGCTTCACCACCAGACAGCAGCAGCATCGTCTGGTGGTGGTGGTGGTGGTAGTCACAACACCTGGCCGCCTCCTGTTTCACCTGGCTCACCCCCCTGTCCCTCCCCCCACACCAATGACACCTGCCTATAACCCACCCACCACCACCTGCGACACACTAGGTTAATTAGCTTCACCTGGCTATACCATCTACCTCCTCCCCTATCACAAGGTATTCCTAACACCTTCTACCTTGACACTTCGAATCTGAATATACATCCTCTCTCTCTCTCTCTCTCTCTCTCTCTCTCTCTCTCTCTCTCTCTCTCCATCAAAAATTAGTAATATTATGAATTATACACATTTAAATCTCCTTTACATCATTTTGTCAATTTGTACTCTGGGATCCCATGACCTTAACTGTATTCATGTTACTGACCCTCTGACCTTCGCCTACCTACCCCCCTACCGTCCTCTACCCTCCCGTCCCCTCCTCCCCCTCTCTCCACCTTTAGATTGGCACAGAATTATCTCATTTGATTTCGGTACAGCTTCGAAAAGTGCACAGGAACTACTTTTATTGTATCCGTGACTGAACCTGACCTGATCTAACCAAACCAAACCAAACCAAAACCTAACCCAACCTAACCTAACCGTGACTGTACCTAATACCCAGAAGTGATTTTATTCTATCGGTTTCGTCTGAGATAATTAGGAACTTGATTGATTCACGGAAGAGTTGATGGTTCGTGACTGGCGAGGCTTCATGATCCACTGCTTCCCCCACCCCTCCTCCCCTCCACCTCCCCCAAGCCTCAATTTCCCTTTCCTGAACCAGTGAACCAACACCCACCTACCCTCCACCACCACCCACCCTACCCTCACCACCACCCACCTATCCCTCACCACCACCCACCTCCCTCCACCAGCACCCACCCTATCCCTCCACCACCACCCACCTACCCTCCACCACCACCCACCTATCCCTCCACCACAACCCCACCTACCCTCCACCACCACCCACCCTACCCTCCACCACCACCCCCTGCCCTCCACCACAACCCACCCCTACCCCCCCACCACCACCACCTATCCCTCCACCACCACCCACCTACCCCTCCACCACCCCCAACCTACCTTCACATGCCCATTACCACTGAAATTGAAGCAGCTCATTTAACCAGAATAATACAAAGTAAACAACAGCATCATCAACAACATGACCGTTAAGTTTTTGTGTGCTAAACCTCATCCTAAAAGACACCTGATAAATACTGTACATTTACCTGAAGAAAATTACTAAACATTACAAATTAATCATTTCCCCCACAACTCACACTCCCAACACCTCTCCATCTACCACTCACCTCCTCCTCCATCACGCCCCCATCACCCCACCTTCTCCAATCACCCCCACCTTCTGAGTATCCTTGACCACCACCACCTGATCAACATACACCATATGGTCCTGGAAATCCTAACTCGTCCCTATACCACCCCACCCCCCCACCTCCTCTCCCCCCCCATGCCACTTGACCCCATCTCCCTCTCACAACTATTTCTGGCACCACGACTACCACCACTGCCTGCCACCATCACCAGTGCCATCTATCACCACTACCACCACACTATCACCTGTCACCATCACCACTTGCTACCTTACATCATCACCTTCTCCCCCCGCCCTCCTCTAACAGCTACTATTATTACTATAGCATCAACTAGCTATATAGCCACCACCTAGTTATATAGCCACACCACCCAGTTATATAGCCACACCTAGTTATACAGCCACACCACCTGATTATACAGCCACACCACCTAGTTATACAGCCACACCACCTAGTTATACAGCCACACCACCTAGTTATACAGCCACACCACCTGTTATGCAACCACACCACCTAGTTATGCCACACCACCCTGGTTATACAGCCACCACCTAGTTATACAGCCACACCACCTAGTTATCAACCACACCACCTAGTTATAGCCACACCACCTAGTTATATAGCCACACCACTAGTTATACAACACCACCCCTGTTATATAGCCACACCACCTGGTTATATGCCACACCTTATATAGCACCACCTAGTTATACAGCCACACCACCTAGTTATACAGCCACACCACCTAGTTATACAGCCACACCACCCTGGTTATGCAGCCACACCACCTAGTTATACAGCCACACCACCTGGTTATACAGCCACACACCCTAGTTATATAGCCACACCACCCTAGTTATACAGCCACACCACCTGGTTCAGCCACACCACCTGGTTATGCAGCCACACCACCTGGTTATGCAGCCACACCACCTGGTTATACACACACCTGGTTATGCAGCCACACCACCTACTTATAGCCACCACCTGGTTATATAGCACACCACCTAGTTCCAGCCACACCACCTGCTTTAGCCACACCACCTGGTTATATAGCCACACCACCTAGTTATATAGCCACCCACCTGGTTATGCAGCCACCACCTGTACACACCCACCCTGGTTATACAGCCACACCACCTAGTTATACAGCCACCACCTGTTTATACAGCCACACCACCCTGGTTATACAGCCCACACCACCTAGTTATACAGCCACACCCACCTAGTTATGCAGCCACACCACCTGGTTATACAGCACCCACCTGGTTATACAGCCACACCACCCTGCTATAATACAGCCACACCACCCTGCTATAATACAGCCACACCAACTAGTTATACAGCCACACCACCTGGCTCTGTAGTGTTCCATACGGCCTTCACCGTCACCACCTGGCTCAATTCTACCTCTTAACACCACCTCTCTTGTCCTAGCGACCTTCCAGACAGCTACCACTACTACCACTATCACAACCATCACCACTACCACTACCACCACTATCACTACCACTATCACAACCATCACCACTACCACCACTATCGTCACAACCACCACTACTACCACTAGCAAAACCGCCACCACCACAATAAGACTATCTGGCCAAGTCCCACCTCTTCATATTTCCACCAAACCACTAATACCAACGTTGCCGACTACTACTACTACCACTATTACGACCATCACCTCAAACACTCCTACTACTACCATCACTACTACTATTACGACGACCACCACCAAACACAACTATTACCACTACTACGACCATCACCACCAAACACTACCACTACCATCACCACTACTACGACCACCACCACATAACCACAATCCACTAGCCAGCCACCACCTGCTGGGCTGACCGCGTCCCACAATCAGTAATCAAGAGAGGGATTTACACCTCCCTTTCCCCTCCCTCACCCCCCTCCTCCTCCCTCAGTTACCTCCTTCTTCTTCCTACCACACCCCGCCGCCTCCTCCTTCTTCCTACCACAACCCATCTCCTCCTTTCTACCACAACCCACCTCATACTTCCTACCACAGCCCTCCTCTTCCTTCCCACCACAACCCACCTCCTCCTCCTCTTCCTTCCCACCATAACCCACCTCCTCCGCCTTCTTCGTACCACAACCCACCTCCTCCTCCTTCTTCTTCCTACCACAACCCACCTCCTCCTCCTCCTTCTTCCTACCACACCCCGCCGCCTCCTCCTTCTTCCTACCACAACCCACCTTCTCCTTTCTACCACAACCCACCTCCTCCTCCCTACCACAACCCTCCTCCTCCTCCTCCTTCTTCCTACCACAAACCTCCTCCTCCTCCTCCCCAGCACCGCCAAACCACAAAAAATTCTCCATCTTGTTAATCTTAAACCTAATTACCTTTTACCCAACAAAAAAACACTATTCATTAAGTCTAGCGAATCCTGTACATAATTTCTACTCCTTAACTATTATTAATATTACTACTATTACATCCTTAGTATTATTATTAGTTGTAGTAGCAGTAGTAGTAGTAGAAGTAATAATAGTACCAATATATAACAATAAAAATATAAAGTACTCGTAATAACAACAACAACGATGAATATAATAACAAGGGTAATAAGAACTCCTATTGCTACTATTAATAACACACACAAAAAAAGATGCGAATTCCCGTAATCACCAACAAACAAACAGGTTCTGATGATAGTTGCAGAGATAACAACACGTGAAAATTTAAACACATCGTTGGTGGGAGATTCTTCCAGCTGGGTTTACTGAATACATATCAACAGCTGAGTGAATTAGATCGTTTTTCTGAGGCGAATCCTTATAAATCCGATGAGGTGTAACAGCTGTAGTGCCTGGTAGACTCATGTGTGTGTGTGTGTGTGTGTGTGTGTGTGTACTGCTCCCACCATCACACCTGCACACGATACCAACCTTGGAAACTTTCACCAGGACAGGTGTTGGAGGCCGAACACCTGCCTTAGTGAGTCTTCCCTGCCTCCCAGTACAAGAACACCTGTGATTGGATGACTTATCCACTCAAACACAGGCTAGCGGTACTTGTGATTGGTTAACTTTCCCTTCTGTCACAAAAGAAGTTCATCTGTGATTGGATAACTTTTCCTAGTATCCCAATAAAACAGCATCTGTGATTGGTTAACGTATTTGAACACAACAGCTGAATCCTGGTTACTCCTTCCTATAAGGCCACTTGAGATTGGCTAGCCTTTCGACCCGCAAGAAAAAGACTAGATACGATTGGCTACTCTCTCTCTCCTCCCACCACCACGATAGGACTACTGTAGTGAATCTTATCCTTAATACGGGAAGGAATGTAGCAGCCTGGGTGATGGTGGTAGTAAACACGCCCTCTGACGTGTTTTGTTTACATCATCAGCCCTGAATCGAGGAATTTTACACACACACACACACACACACACACACACACACACACACACACACACACTGTATCTACTGTGTGTATATACTGTTAAGTACTCTATCCATTAATGGGGGGGGGGGCTTAAAAAATAGGTCAAGTTTTCTATCCCTACAACCCTTTATGGACCACTAAGAAAGGAGACCGGGGTTTCTATTCATCCATCCATCTATCTATCCAGGAAGAAAACAGAAAACAGGTCAAGGTTTTCTAGCCATCCAACAAGCTAGCGTCCTCACCTGAACTTCACAACATTACCTGTGATTCGCGTTATTACCTGACATAAATTAGTGTCATGGGAGGATGAATGTCTGTGTGTAATCCTTCCTTCCTCTCCTCTTCTGGGTTTCATTTCCTTCCTGTAATCTTCTATTCATTATTCTTCTCTCTCTTCCTCCTCCTACTTTTATTCTATTATTCATTAGTTCTCTTTTATCTCTTCCTCGAGTTTTATCTCATTCTTTTTTCCTCCTATTTATCTCCCTCCTACTTCTCTTTCTTCACATGTACTGTGTATTAAAATTCCTATGTATAATGTCTTAAAATCATCCTATTTATAATGTCTTAAAATCATCCTCTGTATTGCCTTAAAATCATCCTATGTATAATGTCTTAAAATCATCCTATGTATAATGTCTTAAAATCATCCTATTTATAATGTCTTAAAATCATCCTATGTATAATGTCTTAAAATCATCCTATTTATAATGTCTTAAAATCATCTTATATATATAATGTCTTAAAATCATCCTGCAGTACGTATTATATATTTCCCAAGTAAACGTACACCATAAAAAAATATATTTCACTCCACCGATAAATTTAACAAAATCTCATTCATATGGACCCTCCGAACAAGCCCCCCACCCCCACTACTACCCTTAATAGGCACTCCATCAAAACACTCTATATACGAATGGAGTAAATGGCCTCACTATGACACCCGGTCCGTCAGCCCCAAAAACTCTAGTGGTGGCAAGACTCACCTTGTATGACCCCTCCTGAGGCTACAGGCCCCATTAGTATTTAACTGGGGCTTGTGGCCTGGCTGTACCGGTAAACCAACAACAGGTATATACTGCAACACCGTGATATTTACAACACCTGGGATCACTTGAAGAATCTCCTCTCTCTCTAGTTTATTGTGTGTGTGTGTGTGTGTGTGTGTGTGTGTGTGTGTGTGTGTGTGTATCTCATTCGTGGGGATTGGATAGAATGTCCTGGTAATATTATTTAATGACATTGAACGATCCTAACCTAACATAACCTAACCTAACCTAACATAACCTAACCTAAAGCTTGCCTTACATAATTGCCTATAAATATTGAATGATCATGAAGTTAAGTAAGGCTGAATTAATTAGGTTAGGTTAGGGTGGTTTAATTAGGTACGCTAGATTAGTGTGGTTTAATTAGGTTAGGTGTGGTTACCTTAGGTTGAATTAACAAGGTTATGTAAAGATAAGTTTGGTTAAGTGAGTTAGATTAAACCAGATCAAGTCGGGTTAATCAAGGTCTGGGGTTGATCCAGGTCTGGGGCTAATCGAGGTCTAGGATTAATCAAGGTCTGGGTTGGGTTAGGTTAGGTTAGGTTTTGTGTGCCGTCATTTATGGTACACCCAAAAGCCACATCCTGGTCATTAACTCTTGCCGCCGTTTCCCACAACTAAAATAACAACAAACACATCAGCCTCCTCCACCTCACTGCTTCCCCCTCTCTTCCCTCTCTACACACCTTCATCCTCTCTTCCCTCTCTACACTCCTTCCCCCTCTACCACCTTGTCCTCCTATTTACCATTCTATATCCTTCTCCTCCTCTCTTCTTCCCTCTCATCTATATATCTTCCTTTTCTCTTGTCTCTCCATCCCTCTCCTCCAACATCCCTTCCTTACCTAACCTCTCCTTCTCATCTCACCCTCCACCCCCCCGCCGCCACCTCCAGGGTAATTAGCAGAATTGAGAAGTGTGGGAGTTATTACACCGTAAACAATGCCACACGCTCGTTAGGTCGTTAAAGGGAAAGCCAGAACACAGGTAGATTTTGCTAACAATGAGGCCGCAAAATTTTCCCCCCACAACACAATTGAACTTGTTGTCAATATAGAAATCACGTTAAGATCAGTAATAACTTGACCTGACCTGACCTGACCTAACCTATTCCTCCAGTTCGCCTTAATGTATCTAATCATTAGGTGAAATAAATTGGTGGGGCTAATCCTCAGGTGATCCATACTTTATATCAAACATTATCAGCTTATATTTTTTTTTCTAATGCTAATCACACGTGGAGGTTCTTGTAACTATAAATACAACGTTTTGATGGTTTAACCTGACATATTACATTAATCCTCTTTTATAAACACAAGCCTATGATCACATGTTATTTTCGTTGTGTTTTTCTATGTGTCCAATTTTTTTTAACCCGGAATTAAGACTCAAAACACACACACACACACACACACACACACACACACACACACACTTTTCTAACCTCCATACGCTGTCATTCATTCATCTAAACTACTATAATGACTGATAACACGTCATGACTCAAACTAAACTTGATAACTATATAATGACATTAGTGTTATCCTCTGTTAAGTGGTTTACATTATGATATCGATAAGTTATGGCGTTAAGGTTGAAATACCAGTATACTATGATAACAGGATTCTCTCTCTCTCGCTCCAAGGTGTTAATTTTTCTCGTAACGCTATCCTTTAAGATATCTGCCTTCTATCAGGTCGGCAGGAACATGATAGCTGATAAGGACGAGATGAGGGGGGAGTAAGGGGAGGAATGCTGACCACAAGAACACAAGATAGGCGAACAGCTAACCACCACCACCACCACCACCACAAAACAACTAACCACCACAACTCACCACCATATGACTGATGCACCAAGCAGTTATGCACACACCCTGACCCGCCCTCACCTGGCCGATCATTAGTTAGCAACACCTGACCATCCCCCCCCCCCCTTATGCCCTGACGATGGATGGGCTAGACCTGGACCGATGAAGGATAGATAAACAACATGGTGGACGTAGATGGATAGATAGATAGATAAATAGAGATAGATAGATAGATTAGATAGATATTTAGACAGACAGACAGAAATAGACAGGAAGATAGATAAATGCAGATATATATAGATAGCCTAGGTGAGATATATATTTAGACAGACACAGATAGACAGAAAGACATAGACAGGTAGATAGATAGATGTTATAAATGTAACGGGGAACATAACTGACAGGTGAGTTACATCCAATTAATAAATCGTGAGAGGAAGACCAGGTAAAACATGGCGGTCACTAATTACTGACAGGTGTGGACGGCTCAAAGTGCCTCTATCCATCCATCTGTCTATCCAACTATCCGTCTCTATCCACTCATCGGTATATCCATCTATCCGTCTCTATCCACTCATCGTTATATCCATCTATCCGTCTCTATCCACCCATCCATCTGTGTATCCATCTGTCCATCTATCTATCCGTCTCCATCCATCCATCTGTGTATCCATCTGTCTATCCACATATTCGTCTCTATCCATCTGCTTGTCCCTGTGTAAGCTTTAATGTATTTTAATTATCAAGGGAAAAAAATGGGGTGGCTAATCTTCAGGTAGACCCTAAAGTTAATGTCTACCTGAAGATAAGTCACCTCAAATCTTAGGGCCTAAACACTTGTCATTACTGCTAAGCCTTGTAGCAGACCTTAACGCGTCTCCAGGAGGTAGAAGTCTCTCATCCTCAGGTGAAAAAGTTCCTCACTTTCGGATAGGAAACTCTTTTTTTTATCTGTGGGAGTGTGAGGTAGGTCTTCCCTGGCTAGGTCACGCCACTGACCCCAATTCCATCACCGATCCCTACCACCAACACCACCCCACCACTACCACCATGTACCATCAATCATCGCCACTAACCATTACCAACTACCACCACCACTATCAACCACTACCACCAGTAAAAACCGCCTACACCAACTGGTCTCCTTAGAAATTCCTTTACTTAAAAACCTCAATACCTATTTATTTCATTATCCCCCCCCAGCAGTAACACTGGCCCAGGTGGAAGGTGAGGGACAAGGGCGACACCGTTTCATAAGGTAATAATATATATACAGGGAAGAGGTGACCGGAAGCAAAGGTAAGCCAATCATTTGACCTAACAACATGTGTGTGTGTGTGTGTGTGTGTGTAATCATCCACACACTTATAAATACTCCCTACGGCGTCAATTACTCAAACGCATCTCTGACACACTAGCTCGGAGTACATGTGTCACTGTGCCACACCCCAGGAGAGCCGCGTTAGTGACAACATCCCACACAGCACTGTCAACACAAGAACAGTGACCTACACACACACACACACTCTGAGCAGCAGCGATACCAACCACCCGACTCCTGACAGCTTAACTTATGCTTCAGACAAGTTTTTAATTGTATATAATTTTCCTGAGTGTCCATAACAATGTTCACCTCCCGTCCTAAGGGTGGCTGGATCACCCCCGGGGCACCACCAGGCTATCAGCTGTAGTGGGAACCAGACTTTACAGTTGGGTGAGTGAAGTGTCGATCGACCTCACTGACTCCATAGGTAACCAGGACTTATTAGCTGTGATGTTTCCCCACTGCCTCTTAATAGGTCATCAGACATACACAAATCTGGCTTTTGACTTACACCCAGACATTCAGACATTGCCGAAACATGTCTAAACTCCCGTATAGTACAGTCGGGCCGCCACACATACGTAGCTGATGTGGTGGCGCCGTGGTCCTGGCACTCTTCACCAGGTAGGTTCACTATATATTTCCGGTCCGCACATACTGCACCACCATCACCACTACCACTGTTGCCACCGCCCACACCAGCTGCCACCATCACTACCAACACCACCACAACTGTTGCCACCGCTCACATCAACTACCACCATCATTACCAACACTCCTACCACCACCACAAACAACACCACCAACACCATCAAACCTCCACCAATATCCCTTCCACAACTACTACTTCCTCCCTCCACCATAACCACTATCACCACAATTCCACCAACCTCTTCTCTCCACCACTAACATCATCCCCTCCTCTTCTCTCCACCACTAACATCCTCACCTCCTCCACTACCCCCTCTCATTCCTCCATCACCACGGCACTACCCCCACTACTCCCCCATCACCACCACTACCACCCCTCCTCCACTACCATCAGTCGCCACACTCGTCAAACTCTCACGTATTAAAGAGGACACCATCAAAAGCTGTACATCTGCTCCCTGGAGTTAACTAGATTCTATGTAAGAGCTCACGGTCGTCATTATGGTGCAGGGGTAGAATATGGAGCTCCCACAACACTTTATAATGGTGCAGAGGGAGATTATGGAGCCCTGACAACATTTCATTATGGTCCATGGGGAGATTATGGCGCTCTGACCCATTAACTCACTACTACTCACTAGTGACCAATCACCCCGCTACCACACACACCTGAGACCGCTACCACACACACACACACACACACACACACACAGGACTACTACACACCAAGATAGTTCAATAGTGAATTATCTGCCTCGTCGGAGCTGGTCAACTCACTCCTATCTTGACAATAAGCTGCCCACCTCTGCTTCTTCTTCCTTTGATTAACTATCTTGTAATTAACAAAACCAGGCCATTTTGTTATATTTTCTTAATTAAAGATAGGTATTACACACTATCTTGACCCGTAAAAAGGTCAAGTATATACGTCATTATCTTTCTTTATTGTGCACATTATTAACATCTATTTACATATTTCTAAAACATCTAAAATCACCTTAGCATAGTAAGTTAATAACACAAACGACGATGTATTATTACTACACACAAACATATTTTAGCACTGCCACAAATACATCATCATAACGACACCATCAACGTCACTATATCATTATTATCAGCGATAGCCAAGAGAAACACAATAATTTCAGTATCATAATTATTTCACTACCTCACCATAAGCTTCATATTTCCATGGTATCGACACTACATTTCACTATACATGCACAATTACACGTTGCCCCGTAGCAGTGTAAGCCATTGATTTCATTATAGCACCATTACGCACTTCACTATTGTCACCATAAGCACAATAAACACACTACACGTTAAAATGTCAATACTCCCACACACTATACCTTATCAACTATATATCTGCGTGGTCATATATATATATATATATATATATATATATATTTCACTATAACACTATACACTACACTTCACCATCATAAGCACCATTTCACTATAGAACAATAAACACACTGGATTAACCGCCATTACTCCTACGCACTGAACACTAACACCAACACTTTGTTCATCAATACTTATCATACGAAAAAAAAAATATGACACTTCACCTCAAGGGATCACGTTCTTGACCCTCATAAGCCAAACATCGGCACTGCCCTGGCACTCTTAGTTCATAGGGCCATCACTTGGCACTCATCCATACTACTGAATCCCTTTAATCCGTTATCAGTCCCTCGTATTGATCTATCTAAACAAATGCCGGACGGTTGCTAATCAATACACCTGTATCTTTGAGTAGGTCACCGTGTGTGTGTGTGTGGTGGAAGAAGAGCAATCACTGATACACTCCCATCAACATACCTGTTCATTCACAGGTGTTTATACAAGCACTGAACACACACACACACTCCCTCCCTCTCTCACACATCTTGCTTTTCAATAGTTTAGTAAGGTAGCGGCCGGGGGTTAACTTTGAGGATGTGTGTGGTAACCAGGACACACCAATAAGACTGGTACACTATGACACAGCCCAAGGCGAAGCACAGGGACTGGGTGAAGGCCACTAGACACAAACACACACAGGAGATACGTAAAGTTTCCCTGGCCACAGCGGTGAGGAACGTACACTGACACGCTGGTGCCGTGGTGGTGGTGGTGGCGAGTCGAGTCTCGTGCTGCTACCTCCCTCCCTACTCCCTCTTACCTACCTCTCGTCCCTCCCTCACGGCTGGCTGGCTGGTTGGTTGGCCCGCCCACCACCACCACGACCACCACACCCTGCCACACCCCCCACCCTCCCCACACACACCTACTATATTGTATCTTACACACTCTTGAACACTGTGATCCGAGAGTCAATGATCAGCATAACGAAACACTCAGCGTATTATTATTATTTGTATTATTAAACCACACCTTCTAACCTCGCCCCATTACTTACACCCTCCTAATCATCCCTTCCTATCCTCCCCATTATTTCATCTATCTCGCTCCACTCCACTCCGTCCCATCCCACCCCCATCACTTCCTCCCTCTCACCTACACCCTCCCATCCCACCCCATCACTTCCTCCCTCTCACCTACACCCTCCCACCCCGCCCCATCACTTCCTCCTGTGTCACCTTCCTATCATGAACGTCTTCCCTGCGCTGACAACATGGCAAACACAGTGAGTGCTTCCTTCCGTTAACTGTACTGTACTGGGGTGGATATTTTTCAGGTAATTCAGCTACATTTATAATTTTCTTTCTTTTTATTCTATCAATACATTATTTAATTCGTTGTCAATAACACAATAAATAGGTTGCATTTGAACTCATTCTGTCAAATTATGTGTGTGTGTGTGTGTGTGTGTGTGTGTGTGTGTGTGTGTGTGTGTGTGTGTACATACGTCACGCCGCCCAAGACTCGTCCCTCCGCCGCTCCTGTTAAGGCAGACCATGGCAACGCTTTCTTGGGTGGTACACACACACACACACACACACACACACACACACACACACACCAGGAACAACAACAGAGAGAAGAAGAGGAATAACATAAACCCTCAAGAACACAGAATAACCATTAACAGAAGATAACGAGACAAGAACGATAAGAATAAATGAGAACTGGTTAAAAAAATATCAAAATTTGTGTAAAGAGAATCGGGATATGGGGGGGGGGAAGGGAGGGTGTTAGGTATGCAAGAAAGGTCATTTGGGAGGAAGATTCGATATAGATTAGCATGTGAGGAAGATTAGGACAAGGAAATGGAAGAGAAGAGAGAGAGAGAGAGGAATAAACAAACTCTCTCTCTCTCTCTCTCTCTCTCTCTCTCTCTCTCACACAGCCCATCCATCACCACACGTTCAGGTCACCAACATAACAACAAATATTTACCACAGACTGACACAGGTACTGAGAGCTTATTTCCTCGCCTCTTGACGGTAACCATCCATCTCACCCAACTTAATTAAAAGCCCCCCTCCCCCATCACCCCACAAAAGACTTTATCAAACTCCCCTTTTTGAGACTGCAGCCGATTCATAGGTAACTTTTGTAGGTAATGTTATAAGTATTGTACATATTAACTACATTACTTTATATCATTTCTTTTTAAAGCATGGCCTTCACCAGACTATCACCACCACAACTACCATCCCTGACCACCACCACCATCCTCTGATCACCACCACCACTACCACCATCCCCTGACCACCACCACCATTACCACCATCCCCTGACCACCACCACCACTACCACCATCCCCTGACCACCACCACCACTACCACCATCCCCTGACCACCACCACCACCACTATCCTGATCACCATCCCCCTGACCACCACCACCATCCCCTGACCACCACCATCCCCTGACCACCACCACCACTACCACCATCCCCTGACCACCACCACCACCACCATCTTATCTTGTCACTTCGGACGTCCTGGGTCAATACACCAACAGTCCTAACTTCCTAGAGTTCCTCACCTTCAGTCCAGTTCTGTTGACTCGTGCAAAGATTCCCACGTCTTTCTCTCTTTCTCTCTCTCTATTATCCTCCCCCGTCTTTGTTTCCTTTGTCGCCGTTACTCTACCTTCCTCCTGCCTTAGTTAACACATTCTTACCTATGTGAACCAGCTCCTATGTTAATTATATTTGTTTTTTTTACGTAGAGAAATAAAAACATAAACTCGCTCAATTTATGTACTTGTCTTCAATAATGCTCTAAAGATTTGTTGGTTAGTCACAAGTTGGAGTAATCTATCTTAAAACACTATAGCACTTTCTTTTCATATTACTAAATCATCATTAACTTCGTCATTCCCTCATTATAAATTCCTTCGCATTTTCCTCAACTCTCTTTAAACTCTCCGCCTCCCTCTCAGGTGTGACGTAATACAGAGCACCAACAGTAAATTGAGCACCAAATTATACCAGTGTGTTTATGTTGCGGCGTCATATTTACATAAACATTCCATATGGCAAGACCTTAAGATGCCAATATGTAAACATCCAGTTGCCAACATGTAAATATGGACTAATTATAAAATGCCACCCTAATGAGAGAGAGAGAGAGAGATAAAACGGGTGAGTAGTGACAGAGTAACCCCTACATTCTCTCTCTCTCTGTCTTGCTCCAGGTAACCACGAGTGGGTGAGTGAGACAGTGACCCCCCTCTCTCTCTCTCTCTCGTGTTCCCAGGCCACAACTAACTAACTACCTAACTACCCGGGACAGCAAGGATCTAATATTTACCCAAGTTTGTTTTGACGTGGCTGATTGAGACGCTGACCGAATAGCAATATTGGCCATCGTCACCAGTCCCCTAACTACCCCCGCCCCCCACACACACAGTGCTCGCCTACCCTCACCTTCTCAATCACCTAGTAGCATGTTGGAGTAGACTTTCCTACTCCCCCCTCCACCCCACTCCCTTGGCTAGTAAGCTACCCCCCTCCCTCTCCCTCCGAGCCTAACAACCGTCCCCCCACCCCTCTTGCAAGCCTGTTAACCTCCCCTTCCAAGCCTAACAACACTCCCCCACCCCCTTCCTCCCCACAAAACTGGTTCCTTATGCTCATATATACAAACTACAGGTATGAACTTCCCGGTTGACAGCTGATCTGACTGGCGAATTGAATTAAAATAGAATTGGTGGTAACAGTCATAACAATAGAGCAATAATAATAATAATAATAATACAAGAATGATAATCCTTAATCCTTTGAGTACAATAATTTAATTCTTTGAGTACGATGACTTAAACCTACTGAATAATGATGAAACGATTGCACTGAGGAAGATAGGGAGGGGGAGGGGGAAGGTAGTTCTAGTACACAAGAGGTGGAGGGAGGGAGGGAGGGAGCCAACACAGTCTCACCACGTTAAGCTTGGCGACACATGTACCCGGTAAGTAGGTTAAGAGAGGCCTCACAATACCTAAAGGGGGGTGGTAGAGGTGGAGAAAGTATACAGCATATAGGAAAAAAGGAAGGAAGGAAGGAAGGAAAGGGAAGGAAAGGGAAGGACGGAAGGAAGGAAGGGAGGGGAGGAAGGAAGGAAGGAAGGAGGAGATAGAGAAAAGAGAGAGAGAGAGAGAGACCAAGTAGAAGAAACACGTCAGCACTTGGCCAGGGGAAGGAGAGGCTTACTGATCCAAGACAGTGAGGGAGGAGGAGGAGAGGATTAGAGGAGACGAGAGAATAAGGAGTGGGAAGGGAGGGAGTGAGGGAGGGAGGGGTGAGAAATGGGTTGAGAGGGATTAATGAACAGAGGGAGTCTTGAGAGCTGAAGGGAAGAAGACCTACGACCTGAAGTGAGGGACCTGGGACACACACACCACACACACACACACACACACACACACACACACACACACACACACACACACACACACACACACACACACACCACAAATAAAGAGTGTCACTGTGCATCGTCCCGGGTAACACATTAGGAAAGGTTATAAGGGAGGAAAGGTGGTGGTCGAGAGCTGATGACGGAGGCGATGAAGGTGATTAAGGCATTATCCACCGAGGGGCTCAAGTACTGTGGGGGCGGCTCTCCTCTGTGGTGGGTCCTCGTTAAGGTGATGGCAAGGGAGGGAACAAAAGAACAAGAGTAGATGAGGATATTATACGGAGATGTAGAAGGGGAGGTGATGATGATGATGAGGAGGAGGAGGAGATAGGAAGAGATTAAATTGGGGAGAAGAGGAGAAATAAGAGATTAAATAGGGGAGAGAAGGAGAAAAGAAGAGATTAAATTGAGGAGAGGAGGAGAAAAGAAGAGATGAAATTGAGGAGAGGAGGAGAAAAGAAGAGATTAAATAGGGGAGAAAAGGAGAAAATAAGAGATTAAATAGGGGTGAAGAGGAGAAATGAGAGATTAAATAGGGGAGAAGAAGAAAATGTAAGAAAATGTAGTAGATAGTGTCAGAGAGGAAGGTGTGGGAGGGAGTGTAGGCTCCAGGAGGTAAATGTCAACACCTGGTGAGTCGAGGGATGTATGGGGAGGAGGAGGGGAAGAAGGAGGAACAAGAGGAGGGGGAGGGAGGAGGGCAGAAGAAGGAGGGAGAGGGAAGGGCAGAAGGAGGGAAGAGGGAGCAGCAGAAAGAAGGAGGAAGAGCAGGAGGAGGGAGGAAGAGCCTTGGGAGGAGGAGGGAGCAGGAGAAGGAGGAGGGAAGAGCAGAAAAGAGGAGGAGGGGAGGGGAGGAAGAGGGAGGGTAGGAGCAGAGAAAGGAGGGAGAAGAGCAAGGAGGGTGAAGGGAATAGGAGAAAAGAGCAGGAGGAGCAGGAGGAGGAGAATAGAGGAAGAGCAGGAGGAGGAGGAGGAAAAGAGCAAGAAAAGAGGAGGAGGAGCAGAAGAAGGAGGAAGAGCAGGGAGGAGCAGAAGGGAATAGGAAGAGCAGGAGGGCCAGGAGGAGGAATAGGAACAGCAGGAGGAGGAGGGAGCAGGGGAGAAGTGGGAGGGAAGAGCAGAAGGAGGAGGAGGAGGAAGGTGGTGGGAGGGAGGGGGAAGAGAAGGGGCAGAAGGAGGGAGGGAGGAGGAGGAGGAGCAGGAGCAGAAGAAGGAGGAAGAGCAGGAGGAGCAGAAGGAATAGGAAAAGCAGGAGGAGCAGGAGGAGGAATAGGAAGAGCAGGAGGAGGAGGAGGAGGAGGAGGGAAGAGCAGAAAGAGGAGGAGGGGGAGGAGCAGGAGCAGAAGAAGGAGGAAGAGTAGGAGGAAAAGGAAGAGGAAGAGGAGGAGGAGGCAGGTGAAATGTCTATACAGGGCTGACCACTACACAACCTCTGAACATCAACTGAAGTAAACCTCATCAATTAACACACTACATCAACACACTAAACTTAATGTATTTCTTTACGTAAAACTATAATAAAACCAATTAATTCTTGAAACATAAACTGAAGAACGAAAAGACGAACAGACAGAGATAGAAAAGACAGAAACAGACATGACAGACAGACACAGACAGACGAATAGACAAGGGAGAAACAGACATGACAGACAGACACAGACAGACGGACAAAGACAGAAACATATAAGACAGACAGACACAGACAGACAGACAGACACAAAGACAGAAACAGACAAGGGAGAAACAGATAAGACAGACAGACACACGAACAGACAAGACAGAAACAGACAGACGAACAGACACCACAAGAAACATACCGACGGCAAATACTAACCCTACCAATCACGCTCCAGGGCATCGAATACCCCACCAATCACGCTCCAGGGCATCGAATACCCCACCAATCACGCTCCAGGGCATCGAATACCCCACCAATCACGCTCCAGGGCATCGAATACCCCACCAATCACGCTCCAGGGCATCAGGTACACCAATCACGCTCGGGCATCAGATACCCCCACCAATCCGCTCCAGGGCATCAGATACCCCACCAATCACGCTCCAGGGCATCGAATACCCACAATCACGCTCAGGGCATCGATACCCCCACCAATCACGCTCCAGGGCATCCAGATACCCCCACCAATCACGCTCCAGGGCATGAATACACCGGTCACGCTCCAGGGCATCGAATACCCACCAATCACGCTCCCAGGGCATCAGATACCCCACCAATCACGCTCAGGGCATCAGATACCCCCCACCAATCACGCTCCAGGGCATCGAATACCCCGACCAATCACGCTCCAGGGCATCGAATACCCGACCAATCACGCTCCAGGGCATCGAATTCCCCACCAATCACATAAACAAATCTTAGCCAATAGGAGCTTCACAAAAGAAAATAAATGAATGAGGTGCTAGCCAATCAGAATGACGGAAAATGAATAGGAAAAGCATAAAAAGCATGAGGTGAGAGCCAATCAAAATGACAGGAAATAAATAGACTACCTTACTGCATGAGGTGAGAGCCAATCAAAATGCAGGAATTCCATCAAATATGCATGGCTCAATCCCGTCTTGCAATTGGCTCTGAGCACCTGGCGAGGGTCGTGTCTTCACATCAAACCTATGATCACGTCAACAGCTGCAGCCAATCACGTTGCAGAGAATTCATTAACTATACGATGATTGGTCTCATCTTGGAACACGGCGGAGGGTTACGACACTGATACGAACGATCTGTGTTTCTTGTTTTTTAACGAGAGCAAACAACCACCACCACCACCACCACCATCTCCACTACCACAATCACAACTATCTCATACAACCACCATCCTTTACCAAAACCACTACTATACTGCAACTACCACCCAGACCATAGCCACCACCATCTCCACTACCACCACCACAGCTATCTCCCTTACAACCACCCACTTCTGCCACAATCACTACTATACTGCAACTACCATCCTGGCCATAACCACCACCTCCACTACCACAATCACAACTATCTCTCATACAACCACCACCCAGACTATAACCACCACCTCCACTACCACAATCACAACTATCTCTCATACAACCACCACCCAGACTATAACCACCACCTCCACTACCACAATCACAACTATCTCTCATACAACCACCATCCTTTACCAACTCCACCCCGTTCCCCGACCAAACCCGCCTTGCATGACCTAACTGATAATGTAATATATTTCCAGGCGATGGATTTTATTCCCCAAGAGCTGGATAACGAAGAACAATAACCAATCCGTGATATTTTTTTTTATATTAGTGATTAATGATTATTTAACCATCTATATGTATGAGCTTTAACCAATTAGAGACAGATACAAAATTTCCCTTGTTGGTTAATAGTGCCTTAACCATATCGCCATAACGTTCTGATATCGTGACATTAACCAGATGGAGAGTAGCGTATCTAACTCAACTTTAACCATGACGATAATTACATTCCGATAGCATAGCGTTAACCACTTCATTACGGCTTCGTTTTCTTTTTTTCACATAAGGATTTCCTCAGTAATTGCTGTTTGTATACGACTTCCATAACTCAACTTACCAGCGGTCCCGTTAACTCACATCAAGATACCACAAACATAAATTACAGGTATTCTACTTACCAGCGGCCACAACGAAGGCACCACCACTACTACTACTACTGAAGATCTCCACGACAACCAGTGTTATGAAGAACCTCCCAACACTTACCTGTCGACAAAAGGTAAAATTAGGTTAATTAATACTACTACAATAATAACAATATGTAATAATAATAACAATAATAATAATAATAATAATAATAATAATAATAATAATAATAATAATAATAATAATCCCATTTCGATCAGCCCAGATGTATACAAAATCACCAATGTCCCTTGACCATAACGTTGTCCCTCTACCATATACAAACCTGTTGGACACCCTCCCTCCCTCCCTACCATAGCGTAACCTCGTCTCTTCACGCCAGATCAAGACAGCAGCAACAAGACAACACATGTGGCAGTATTGTCCAAATATTTATGGCCGTTGTCTCAACACACGAGGGTCTGGTATGGAGGTACAAGGAGGGTGTGGAGGGAGAGGGGAAAGCGTGTGGCTGTGGGTAGAAGGATGTGGTAGCATTAAGTGAGGTGGACGGAGGGAAGGTGTGGCTAATATAGATGCGTGTTACGAGTGTCAAATACGAACACGGTCACACATCATCAACTTTCAACACTTATGTAAGCTACACACACACACACACACACACACGTACTGTAGGTAGATGAATGAAGGTCAACAGCAATACATCCGGTGATACGCTTGTTGTTGTTAGTTAACTAATTAGCCAATAATAATATTAAACTAAATAGTAATAATGATGATGATAATAATAAATTACCAATAGTAATAAAACTAATAATACTTGTAATAATTTTTGACCATAATAATAATAACCAACAGTAATAATTATATACGAACACCCAAAAGTTAACAATTTAAAAATAAATTTAATTCCCCCGAACGAAACAGACAACACCTTTTAATTAACTCACACTTTCCACCATGAAAATAATTATCCCAGTTAATTCATAAAAAAAAAACATTTAGCAACTTGACAGATCATTTAACCACAACTAATTAATAAAAGCCAAGCAGTTGTTGCCATGTACGGGATGAACCTGTCAAGTCAAAATATTGGTTCACACACACACACACACACACACACACACACACACACACTCAATCTTCCTCCCGTAATAGATGTGTTCTACTCTGCCGCTTGCCTTCCTCAATAAGGTCACAAATATCCAGCTGGTTTATCCCTATCAAACCCTACGAGCCATCACCACCCATCACAAACACTACTCCATCACGCACTTAACTCGGTCCTCCCCAACCAACACTACTCCACGTCACACTATATGGGTGCTCCCAACCAACACTACTCCACGTCCCACGCAACTCGGTCCTCCCCCCACCAACACTACTCCCATCACGCACTTAACTCGGTCCTCCCCCCACCAACACTACTCCACGTCACGCACTTAACTCGGTTGTCTTGTTTCCTCCACTGGGCCTTCTAGCAACACACTCACTTAGTCTATACATGGGATACAGATGAATGTATGAATACTATATAAATTCATCTCACTGGCTCCACTAATAAGAATATATCTGAATATTAATGAAGGTAATTATCATCATCATCATCATTAGTCCATTTATTATTACCATTACTACTATTATTATCATTATTATTATTATTATGACTTACTTTTCTCATTAGTTCATTATAGTGTAATTAAGATCTATCCGTGACGCTATAACTAGAAAATAATCCCAGTTAAAAAAGGGCGACAAAAACTCCCATAAAACTGCGATACTTGGCACAACATCACCACCCAGATGCTTGTCCTACGTCATAATATTTATCTCTTGCGTCCTCAACTGCCAGGCGTATGATCCTAACCCCCAACCTGTTACCCAAGCGTAGAGATCATGCACACTGACGGACGTACCCTTAGTTCCCTGGCATAGGATGGTGCACACTGAGAGCGGACGTATGGCCCCTTATGGATTCCCCTGGCATACACAGATCATGCACTCTGACGGATATGGCCCCGCCCCTTAGTTCCCCCTGGCATACAGATCATGCACTCTGACGGACGTGGCCCCGCCCTTAGTTCCCCTGGCGCTGGTCATTTTTACTAACGGGACGTGGCCCCACTTGTAGTTACCCAGGCGTAGAGATCATGCACTCTGACGGACGTATGGCCCCGCCCCCTTAGTTCCCAGGCGTACAGATCATGCACACTGACGGACGTATGGCCCCGCCCCCTTAGTTCCCCTGGCGTACAGATCATGCACTCTGACGGACGTATGGCCCCGCCCCCTTAGTTCCCCTGGCGTACAGATCATGCACTCTGACGGACGTATGGCCCCGCCCCCTTAGTTACCCAGGCGTAGAGATCATGCACTCTGACGGACGTATGGCCCCGCCCCCTTAGTTCCCAGGCGTACAGATCATGCACACTGACGGACGTATGGCCCCGCCCCCTTAGTTACCCAGGCGTAGAGATCATGCACACTGACGGACGTATGGCCCCGCCCCCTTAGTTCCCCTGGCGTAGAGATCATGCACTACCAGACGTACGACCATCAACCAGCTACTGCCATGGGTACGATCACTAATGCACTGCGTCAGGTGATCGGATCATTTAACCACTACTGCCGGGGATACCATCATATAACCTGATAGTCCAGAGGTACGATCATATGAGCCACCACCACTACCAGGCGTACGGTCATTTAACCCACTGCGCAAGGCGTACGATTACACAAGCGACCATCTGCCAGACGTACGATCCTTCAACCCGCCATCTGGTAATCGTAAGAAAACATGTTAAAACGATGGCCATCATCTGTCAGCTGCCAGACCTACTTAAGCATCTCTACACAAGACGACGTACCGTTTGAAAGATAGTGGGGCTTTCTTGTTTACTTCTCAAACCCAACGAAGAGTAACGTCATGTCTTGTTCACAAACAGCTACTAGTATTTATCTCGTACTGACTTTAAAGGCCTCTGGAATTCTTAAATTATCCAAATGAATATAACATTATAAAAAGGAATTGACGAATCTCTTTAAAATTTTGTCCTTCAAATAAGAAAAAACTACTTTGATATTTCCATTAATAATCTATATACAACCAAATATAAAATACGACTCACTAATAAAATGAATAAAAAAATCTAACGAACAGAAATATGTGGGATTAATTTAGACGCTAAAGCACTATTTGTCGACAGCATTAATTTTCAGAAAGAGCCGTGTTTACTATTGCTTACTCTGGCCTGAAGACCATGCAAAGGGCAACGTCCTGACTTAAACGATACAGTCTTAAGTTACTTCCTTATCATCACCATCCCCACCACTTTGAACTCCCTCCCCTTACAGTACATCACACTCCATCACCATTTTCACACCACCACCTACCACACATCAAGGACAACCCAACACCAACATCACCACCACCACACTTAGATCACCACCACACTAAGATCAACACCACACCAAGATCACCACCACACTAAGATCACCACCACCACACTTAGATCACCACCACACTAAGATTAACACCACACCAAGATCACCACCACACTAAGATCACCGCCAAAGCACCACAAAGACCCTTCACTTCAACAAGGCGTTTCCCATTCACAATATTGCGATAGTGTCCTTGGTCTTATCCTGAAAATGCGAGGAATTACAGCCCAAACACGACTAAGGACCCCAGCCAATCAACCCCTCCTTCAGGTGGCGGTTCCTTCTACAACACCCACAGGAAAGAGTACATAGAAATAACCCAGGTAAAGTTGGTATATGTGTACCTGTAATAATTACCCTTTCACCTGTACTAACTGTTTCCGTGATGATGAAACTAAAGAGATAAAAACTTAATACATACAGTATAAAATAAAGGTTTGGATTAAAGTTGTCGAATTAAAGGAGAATAACATTGAGTGAATGGTGTGAGGATGTAAAGTGCTATGAGAGGCCTGGTGACGCACATGAACTGCTGACTGAGACTCCGTTGTACTGTGTATGTGCTCTCTCTCTCTCTCTCTCTCTCTCTCTCTCTCTCTCTCTCTGCCTTCGCTCCTATCCTATCCCTCTTATCATCAACTCCTCCCCCTCCTTTCTTAAGCAAACTTCTTTTCCCCTTCCACGAATCTCTCTCTTCCTCACTTCATCAGCGTCTTCCCTCTCCCTCACCCATTCCCTCCTTCACAACCCCTCGTCCCTCTCCTCCAATACTCCCTCCCTCCCTCCCTCCCTCTAACCCAGTGATTTTCAACCTTTTTCATCTCACGGCACAGTGAGCCAGGCGCTAAAATGGTCGACGCACACCATCAGTATTTAAGGATAGATTTGATCGGCAGATCTACACTACGGAATTAAGGAGAGAATTTAAAACTGCCATTTGGGCTTTTAATGAACAACACATTTGTTTATTTATTGCAGCATTGAAAAAAAAGGAGTTTAATGCGCTCCATAAAAGTACCAGTAATGTCAAAACGTATCTAAATGCTACTTTTTAAAATGCTATCCAAATGCTACTTAAACTCCCGCGGCACACCTACGGATGCTTCGCGGCACACCAATGTGCCGCGGCACAATGGTTGAAAATCACTGGGCTGAGTCTAACCCATGGCCATTTCCTCCCCCCCCCTCCTCCTCCCCCCCCATCTATTCCTACCCCTTCCCCTCCCCTCGTACTAATTCACAATACAGACTGATATTACGACGATCATCTACATAACCCGGACGTAGCTTTCTCTTCCTTAGACCCGTGTTGCGGTCACACACACACACACACACACCTGGACTAGTGGTTGGTTTGCGTATTCGTCTCACGACAGACAAAGGGTGTCTAGTTCGAATCCCCGACAAGACGATGGTTTAACCCCCTTGATGATTACAACTTATATTCTCGTCCTGAAAAGATTATACTAGTAAGTTAAAACTATTGCCCTTAACGGGATAAACCTTTAAACCATCATCCTTAAAGAGTTAAAACTTAAAACCATCATCCATAAGGGGTTATAACTTAAAACAATCATCCATAAAGGGTTACAACCTAAAACCATCATCCATAAAGAGTTATAACTTAAAACCATCATCCATAAGGGGTTATAACTTAAAACAATCATCCATAAAGGGTTACAACCTAAAACCATCATCCATAAAGAGTTATAACTTAAAACCATCATCCATAAGGGGTTATAACTTAAAACAATCATCCATAAAGGGTTACAACCTAAAACCATCATCCATAAAGAGTTATAACTTAAAACCATCATCCATAATGGGTTATAACTTAAAACCATCATCCATAAAGAGTTATAACTTAAAACAATCATCCATAAAGGGTTATAACTTAAAACCATCATCCATAAAGAGTTATAACCTAAAACCATCATCCTCAAAGAATTATAACTTAAACCATCATCCTTAAAGAGTTAACTTAAAACCATCATCCATAAAGGGTTACAACCTAAAACCATCATCCTCAAAGAATTATAACTTAAACCATCATCCTTAAAGGGTTATAACCTAAAACAACCATCCTTAAAGAGTCATAACTTAAAAATCATCCACAACAGATAAACACCTTCACTAACAAGACGAGAGTACATACTACATCAGTTTATCCTGGTAGCTCAGTCAGGTGTTACGGCAAGGCATAGGTACGGTCATTGTCCACTGCCACGCGATGCAACACTCGGGTAATACACTCTACGTCAGTGCCTCGTGACCTTTCAAGAGTGAGTGAGGGTCAGTCAGTCTCAAAGCAAATAAACGGTGACTCACTCGTTGAAATATATCTCCGATAGTCATTTTTAACGTTGATTTTAACATTGACACGACGTAATTTAACCCCAGGGGAGGTTAATGAGCAATGGAGGGATATTATATGTGGTTAATGTTGATCATAGAGGGAGGGAGGGAGGGAGGGGGAGGGAGGAGGGAGGGAGATGGCCTCTGATGACTGCTAACCTGTGTGTGTGTGTACTGTTGTGATGAAGAATCAGTCACGTTAGATGGGTTGTTAGGTTAGGTTAGTTAAGGTTAATTTGACTTCGATTACGTTATTTAGATATAATCCAAGTGGTTAATGCTTCTATGTGGAAACATTATCCCCTATCAGACTATAGGATATCGAATGGTTACGTCGATAAGGTTGAAACACCAATAACTAACAATGGAATTTTGTCTTTAAACTCCACAAGTCATTAATGCTGTGATGTTGTAATGTTATCCTCTGCCATGAATAAAAAATAAGAAAAATTATAACACAAACCAGACGGGCATAGTGAGCAGACATCAAGGTCACGCAGAGAGGATAGTTGCCATAGTCACTACTACAGGCTCGCGTCACAGAGGCTCTCTTATAATGAACAGTATCACCAACCAGCAATGCGCTAACCTGGATCACCAATAACACAACAAATAACTTACAAAAATAACACACTGTACTTAAAATAACAACATCCTTCCCTCGCGAAAAATATATATCAGTCAAGTCACGAAATGTAACAGGGAGAATTTAACACTGGAACAAAAAATGTCAACAGAGAGAATGGACTTGAAACACACGAGTGACACATTTGCATAATAAATACCTCACCGGAAAGAAAAAAACCTTATTGTGATCTGTCAAAGAAACTCGTTATCTCATCTACACAAACTTTACGCTGATACAATGCTGCCTGTGTTTGTGTGTGTGAAGATGTTTATAATGTATCTATGGTGTGGTCTCAATTATTTTTTTTTCATATATGTCAAAGTTTAGGAGTTGAAAGTTGACATGACACTGATATTTAGTCTTACACACACACACACACACACACACACACACACACACACACACACATAACCATCTTCAAAACATATCCACATTCCAGGAATATAACCACGACTCCATAATTCTCACTTCCCATTCTCGTGGTCGTGACGCTGCTGGGACGACACTGCAACAAAATCTACGGCGCCTCTGTTCCTGGTTCTAGCGACGCTGCTAAGACCGCGAGACAGAGCACGGAGCAGTGACAGTGAGGAACTTGAGATTTAAGTAGAAGGGAGACGATAATAAGGCTCTACATTCTCTTATTTTCTTACGGTAATTATTCCTGGTAAATTATGACATAAATCCAAACTGACTGACTTGTAGAAAAACACAAAAACAATTATATTTCACTAACCCTCGACCTTAAATAGATACACTGCGTTCACTTACCTTCAATATCGATCTAAGTTTTGTCACGTCATAAGTAAAGACATTTAGTTAAGGTAGACCAACAGTTGTAATTCCAATGTTATTTTGCCTTTTTTTTTTAGACGGGATCACTTGAAGATTAAACCCCCATGTTATTCACCTGAAGATTAACGACACTAACGCTAACCTAAACCTAACGCTAACCTAACCTAACACTAACCTAACCTAACCACACTAACGCTAACCTAACCAAACCTAAAACAACTCAACCTATCCTAATCTAAACCCCATGTAGCGTTAAGGTGTTTAATTATCAGGTGAAATAAGTTACACACACACACACACACACACACACACACACACACACACACACCTATATCTAGGGGTCGAACACACTCCAGGTTGTAGATTCCACTAAGCTCCTCGGCGTCACCATAGACAACAAACTAAATTGGAAACCACACGTCAGTGAAATTGTCAAATCCTCCAGTTTCCGTCTCCACCTCCTCCGCCGACTCAAGTCCCTCGGAGTTCCTGCACCCGAGCTCCTCAGTGTTTACACAACATTCATACTTCCCAAGCTCACCTATGCCTCCCCCACCTGGTCTTCCTCCCTAAATGCCACACAACTTAAACACCTAGAAAAAGTGCAAAAGAGGGCATGCAAGATTATTCTCTCCCCTTCCTACTCCACATATCAAAAAGCGCTCAACACACTGACCCTTTCGACTCTCACTGACCATCACCACGACCTCATCTGCAAATTTGGTAAGAAGCTTCTACACCATCCTCGACACCGGTTCCTACTACCACCTGAGATCCCTAGCCCGAGAATTGCTGTTCGACACCACAACCGCATCCAGCCCATACGTGCACGAACTGATCGCTATAAGAACGGCCCAGTCCCAACCATTGTAAAAATTATCAATAACTTGTAATAAACCAGTGTATTCACTCCCAGTAAATACTACTTCTTGCACTGTTACTATGTTGAAATGCACTGTAGTTTGAGCTTTTCCCCATCTAGTTATTATATATATTATTTGTATCACTTATGTTACTTGTATATTATTTATAATTCGAAACCCATTCCCCAAATATGTAACTGTATATTTTCAGCCTTCTGGCTGCCAAGCTCTTTCAATAAACCGTTAATTATTATTATTATTATTATTATTAATCAAGTACAGTAACTCTTTATGATTCACCTGAAGTCAAACAACCAATTAATAAATACAATCTAACACCTTTCACATAGGAGCAATATTCCTCGTACGACCCTTCAAGACCCGTGACTCAGACTATGACGCGGTATTGATCACAGAAAGTTGACCCCGACGACGTAAAGAGTTGACTCACAGGGGGGAATATTTTCAGTGGAATATTTACTCACTTTAAAAGGGGAAATATTGCATAGCTTAACGAGGGTCATAACTAATTGGTTCGTGTAGGGTCGTTAGTATTGTTTAGATCGAGGGGAAGGTAGTGGAAGGTAGGAGAAAGAAAGAAAGAAAAAAGAGAGAGAGAGAGAGAGAGAGAGAGAGAGAGAGAGGCAGTCCTCTTCCACACACATACAAATTGTCGTTCCATATATACATCAAACCCACTATCCGAAAAATTGTAACCCACGAAAATATTGTAACCCAACCCACCCATTCAAAATGTAACCCACCTCCAAAAATATAAAACCCACTCCTCAAAAATTTAACCTCCCCTCCAAATATAACCCATAAGCCCTCCAAGAAATCCCAATTAAGTGGAGGCGACACAAGTTTTAATTCGGCCGCGGTAATGAAGTCTTAAGAGGGCAGGCGGCGTCAGCAACTCTCTTTTACCCTGGAGAGAGAGAGAGAGAGAGAGAGAGAGAGAGAGAATTATATTTTCATTTCATTTTATTTTCCTAAGTGAAGAGGGGGTGAAGCGGGGCAGGTAAGAGGGGCGGGGCGGAGGAAGAGTGGGGGGTGGGAGGCTGAGGTGGGATGAGGTGGGTGGGGATGGGGCGGGGAGTGGGGTAGTGAGGAGTGAATGGGGATGGGGCAGGGTGGGAGGGAGGTGGGTGGGGTGAGTTGAGGAAGTGGATAGGGGATGATAGGGGATGGGAGCAGGGGCGTGTACGGGGCGGAATTGGGGCTGGGACATATTTAATGACGATAAAATTCATATATTAGAGGCGAGGAGGCTTTTCATTCTGACTGATGGTGGATAGTTCTGTAATTAAGAAAGGCTTAGATGGAAGAGTGATATAAGTCCTTTACCCCGTGTGTGTGTGTGTGTGTGTGTGTGTGATGACTTTCCAATATATCAATACCTACTGTAGAGGAACCAAGGCATTACAACATAAACACTTCCTGAGAAAATATTCACACACACACACACACACACACACACACACACACACACACACACACACAAGATAATAGCAACTTAATCAATAATACGTACATATTATATACTCAGTCTACACGGGAGTACACAGAGTGACTCAAGCAAATATAAACAACTGAGGTAGTTAACCACAAGCAAGTATACTGTATAGGCAAAAAAGTTAAAGCATCTTGGGAAAAATTATTAATAAGAAAATATTAAGGAACTACTAAATAATACTTTTAATCCAAACCTCTAATAATCCCTTTAACTTAATGGGTAAATAACTGCTTCCTATCACACTCGCTATAATTCAACCAGTCAAGGTCCCATCGTGACGTCTGAGGGTTGGTGACCACGGCCCACTACTATACTAAATGTTATCAGTCAGTCTGTCCTTACCCGACTTAATCTAAACGCATCTAATCTTAACTTGCCAAAATTAACCTAACCTCACCTAACCCAACCCAACTTAACCTCATTTAACCTTTCCTTACCTGAACTAAAATTAACTAACTAACCTTACCTGACGTAACCTAACAAACCTAACTTCAACTAACGTTAGCCTTGCCTAAACTATCCTAGCCAAAGTTATCCAAACCACAACATACCACACCTTACCTAACCTAACCCCACTAATTAATCCCTGGATCAAATGGGCCACATTTTCACCTTGATATAATTGAAGCTGGTAACGATTATTCACGCCTGGCTCAGCTCACCATTCACCAAGACGGGACTCTGAATTTTTATCCTGCAGTGAATGATTAATGAGCATTTCCTTCTATACCTGACGCCGCCAGACCATCGCGAGTGGTATTCATTCCTGTGTACTGGCATGAATAATGATGATGATGATGATGATGATGATGATGATGATGATGACGATGATGATAATTGTAATAATAGTAATAATAATAATAATAATAATAATAATAATAATAATAATAATAATAATAAATAATAATAATAATAAATGATAATAATAATAAAGATAATAATAGTAATAAAAATAATCATAAATATAAATTACAATAATATTACAGTAATAATAACAACCATGATACTATAATAAAATGATAATACTTAATAACAAAGGTAATTAAATAATAATAATAACAAGAAAATATTAAAACAACAACAATAATAACCTGCCTAGCCTCACCTCACCTCACCTCACCTCACCTCACCTCACCTCACCTCACCTCACCTCACCTCACCTTCACACAATATAATCAATCACAATTTGATCATCACAAATACTATAAAAAGACAAGAACTTTTATTTTACTTAAGGGGAAAAAATCTTAAACCTGTCGTGGGAAAAAAATAAACAAATAAATATAAGGAATTAAGTTACTCAGGTAGTAATTATATCTGTCTGCTTATGTTTTTTGAAGTTGTGTGTGTGTGTGTGTTTAGGTTTTCTGTACTATTATTCTTACCACTGTAACAGCCTGCCACACACTTGCTAATATGACGCACACACACACACACACACACACACACACACACACACACACACACACACACACACACACACACACACACACACACACACACCCTAAGGAAACATAGAAGCAAATAAACGATTTTACACTTCAGTATAAATCAGAACTAATTTTAATACAATTTAATAAAGAAATAAGTTATGGGAAAACTATAGTGGGAAAAAATAGCAATGGTGGAAATACGTCAGGGGTTAGTAGTAGTAGTCAGATCAAGACGTGGAGGGCACTAACACAGCCCCCCAGAGAGTGTTGCGGCACCATCACCTCCACCCCTATATTTTACCCCCGGATCAATGCCCTACGTCTGAGTGATGGTGACCTGGACACTCAGACCTCATCCGCCCCTTCCTCCTGATGAGAACAAGTCGGCCACACTAGTACTACGCATACAAGGTACTAGGTGAGGTCGCGATTGCATTATGGAGTTAATTTCATTGCTCTGGGATCCTCTCTACTGTATGGTGCATGTACTCAATACTCGACTTATTATTGTTATTGTCATTATTACTAGAGGGTGATTGGTGGTGGGTGTGGTGGGTGTGGCGTGTTGAGAGGTGGCGCCACAGTTCCTGCTCGGCCTTGGCACCAGCTGACCCTCTCTCCCTAGGGAAGTGGTCAAGTCACTCTGGTAGGGCCATAATGTGGTGGATGGTGTCGTTGGTTCACGGAATGGCTGGTTGGCTTGAGCTCCCACAAGTCCCTCAGACAGCAACAGGTAAGGTTATGTTTGTGTGTGGGTTGTTCTTCACCCCTGAATGTTAGATATTTTGAGAACTGATGCTTTAAACGAAGTCTCTAAACATACACTTTCCCATAAAAACATCAACATCAGATTCTGTTTCGTTCAGTAAAGCTAAAATCCTCATCATAAATACTATATCTTATTATTACATGCTGACGAGAATTAAACCCTGCGCTTATACGGTTTTACTGATTCGGCGAATATCACAAATTTGAAGAGTTAATGAGAGACTCCCGTACCCGTGACCTCCCGTGGAATGCTGCAAACACCTGCCAACATTACCGATAATAATCTCAGAGAAATTTTGACTTACTGAGACCTGTATATAACGTTACAGTACATCGCTTTACCGGGGGAGGGGGGGAGGGTGTTTCTATGGACCTAACTTTAAGCTCTGATCTATATCTCGGCCTCAGCGGATGATATTTATAGGTTCGTCCCAGGAGTACAAAATATCACCTAGGATTGTAATAAAGTGAGGTAACAGACACTACCATTACCTGCAGTGTGTCGGGCAGCAGGGGAGGGTAAGTTACGACAGTACTACAGGACCTTGAAATAGAACACACTCGTAACACACTTTAATAGTCTGTGTATGGTGCATGTATAGTGTGCTAGGTGTATACAACGAGGAAACTATATATTATAGATGACCCTGAAGACTCAACACGATAGATACAAGGGTGTTTGTCTGAGGCAGATAGACGTAATGCAGAATATGAAAGTGATGCAACAGTTAACGATGGGTGGACACAATACAGCAATGGTACAACAGAAGGGGTGTAGCTTGTGATGAAAGCGTCTAACACAACACAATGCAGACAACAGTGGTGAAAACAACAGAGGAACACAAGAGAGAGAGAGAGTATAAGTACGTGGTGGGTGTGTATGCAGGTCGCTCAGAACAGAGAGAGGACACAGTGGTGGTAGACAGGCAATACAGGGGTGGGTGTTGTTTGTGCTTGTGTATGCAGGTCGGGAGCACAGTGGGTGTGAGAGACCGAGCCACAAGCTACAACAATGGTGGCAGTAGTGGTGGTGATGGTGGTGGTGGTGGTAATGGTGATAGTGGTGGTAGTGATGATAGTGGTGACAGCGAGAGCGAGCCTTAATTAATGGCTCTGCCTAATGAAAGAGCGGAGACGAAAAGTACCCCCCCTCTCTCTCTCTCTCTCTCTCACTAAACCACCCCTCTTCCTCCCCTCATCCTCCTCTCTCTCTCTCTCTCTAAATTCCATCCCTCTCAGTAAACCATCTCTTCCTCCCTCCTTCCTCTCTCTTTACACCACCTCTCTCCTCTTATTATACTGTCCTTCCATCTACACAGGGGTCACCAAACTTTTTTCACAGTGGGCCGGATAACTGAAAGAATGACGAGCGCGGGCCGCATAATCATTCTGTTCAATACTTGCAAGCCAGAACGAAAGCTCTGGTAACGTCAGAGCGTAGGCGGAGCTACCACGAGCCGGGGAAGGACTTGGGATCCGGCCCGCGGGCCGTAGTTTGGTGACCCCTGATCCTATCTACAGTGTACTATATCCGCACAAGCCCTAAGGGACCACCAAACACTATACAGTATAACCCAGTATTGACGCATTACACATTCATAGGCATGTAATAATAATAATAATAATAATAATAATAATAATAATAATAATAATAATAATAATAATAATAATAATAATAATAATAATAATAATAACAATAACTCGAGATATCGTCTTCCCCCTCCTCCTATCTTCCTCCTCTTCTCTGTTGCATCTTTTTATCTACTCTCTTCTCTAATCCAATTTCCTCCAAGTCTCATTCGTTCAATACACCATAACAAGCGTGGGAGTGTGGCGTAAGGTGCGGGTGGATGACGTCATGGGGGTGGCAATGGTGGGAATACACACTAGGGGGAGGTGGCAGGGACGAGGCACACACACACACTAGGGGAGGTGGCAGGGACAGGGCACACACACACTAGGGGAAGGTGGCAGGGGACGAGGCACACACACACTGGGGAAGGTGGCAGGGACGAGGCACACACACTCGGGGAAGGTGGCAGGGACGAGGCACACACTAGGGGAGGGTGGCGGGACGAGGCACACACACCACTGGGGAAGGTGAGGTGTATGCTAAGGCCATCCATTCAGTAAATCATCAATGGCATCCCAATTAAATCAGGTTAGAGCGCCAAACCCCGCAGTTAGAGCGCCAAACCCCCAGTTAGAGCGCCAAACCCACCAGTTAGAGCGCCAAATCCGTCAGTTAGAGCGCCAAATCCGTCAGTTAGAGCGCCAAATCCGTCAGTTAGAGCGCCAAACCCGTCAGCTAGAGCGCCAAACCCGTCAGCTAGAGTGGCAACTGCGTCAGCTAAAAGCAACGATAGTGACTGGCAATTGCTGATTAATTATACAAATATTGCAGCGTCGCCGACATGTTCTTGGTGTAGTTTGTAAGGAGGGAGTAAGCCAGGCCAGGAGGAGTAAGCCAGGCCAAGGAGGGAGTAAGTCAGGCCAGGAAGGAGTAAGCCAGGCCAAGGAGTGGAATAAGTCAGGCCAAGGAGGGAGTAAGTCACAGGGAGGGAGGTGTCAAGCTTGTGGGAGGGAGGTCAGGTCAGGAGGGAGTAAGTCAAGCCAGGAGGGAGGAAGCTCAGGCTGTGGGAGGGAGTAAGTCAGGCCAAGGAGGAATAAGTCAGGCCAGGGAAGGAATAAGTCAGGCCAGGAGGGAGTAAGTCAAGCCAGGAGGAGTAAGTCAGGCCAGGGAGGGAGTAAGTCAGGCCAGGGAGGGAGTAAGCCGGGCCAGGAGGGAGTAAGTCAAGCCAGGGAGGAGCTCAGTCAAGCCAGGGAGGGAGTAAGTTAAGCCAGGGAGGGAGTAAGTCAAGCCAGGGAGGGAATAAGTCAAGCCAGGGAGGGAATAAGTCAAGCCAGGGAGGGAATAAGTCAGGCCAGGGAGGGAGTAAGTCAAGTCAGGGAGGGAATAAGTCAGGCCAGGGAGGGAGTCAGTCAGTCAGCAACTTGTCACGATAAATAATTTGTTCGTGAGTGCAGGTGGGTGTCCATGTTTGGTTATTTATCAATGCTAACCAGACCTGACCTGACCTGACCCGATTTACTTAACCTTAACCAAATTTACCCAATATGACACTTAACCTTAACCTACCTTACGCAATATTAAACCCAACATTAACCTAACCTTACGCAATATTAAACCGAACTTACCCAACATTAACCTAACCAAAACCTAATTTAACATATCTGATCGAGACCAACTTACCTAACGTAACCTAACTTAACCCAATTAACCTGACCTATCCTAACAGTAACTTACTAAATCTAACACTGCTAACCTCGACCTGACCTGACCTGACCTGACCTAGCCTAACGTAACCATAACTTACTAAATCTAACACTAACCTTGACCTGACCTGACCTAACCTGACCTAACCTGACCTAACATAACCATAACTTACTAAATCTAACACTACGAACCTTAACCTAACCTAACTTGACCTGACCTGACCTGATTACAAATTAAAACCTTACTCAGCTCGGCGCGCATACACCTGAGATTATAATGAAGCCAAACCCAGGATACACAGACGTCATGGAAGCCACACAACAGCTGGCACCACTAAAGTTGAAGCCTCCATTATCTGAAGCCATAACACCTGAAGCCTCCATTATCTGAAGCCATAACACCTGAAGCCTCCATTATCTGAAACCATAACAACTGAAGCCTCCATTATCTGAAGCCATAACATCTGAAGACTCCATTATCTGAAGCCATAACACCTGAAGCCTCCATTATCTGAAGCCATAACACCTGAAGCCATAACATCTGAAGACTCCCTTATCTGAAGCCATAACACCTGAAGCCTCCATTATCTGAAGCCATAACATCTGAAGCCTCCATTATCTGAAGCCGTAACAGTTGAAGCCTCCATTATCTGAAGCCATAACACTTGAAGCCTCCATTATCTGAAGCCATAACACCTGAAGCCTCCATTATCTGAAGCCATAACACCTGAAGCCTCCATTATCTGAAGCCATAACATCTGAAGACTCCATTATCTGAAGCCATAGCACCTGAAGCCTCCATTATCTGAAACCATAACAATTGAAGCCTCCATTATCTGAAGCCATAACACTTGAAGACTCCATTATCTGAAGCCATAACATCTGAAGACTCCATTATCTGAAGCCATAACATCTGAAGCCTCCATTATCTGAAACCATAACAACTGAAGCCTCCATTATCTGAAGCCATAACACCTGAAGACTCCATTATCTGAAGCCATAACACTTGAAGACTCCATTATCTGAAGCCATAACATCTGAAGACTCCATTATCTGAAGCCATAACATCTGAAGACTCCATTATCTGAAGCCATAACATCTGAAGACTCCATTATCTGAAGCCATAACATCTGAAGACTCCATTATCTGAAGCCATAACATCTGAAGACTCCATTATCTGAAGCCGTAACACCTGAAGCCTCCATTATCTGAAGCCGTAACACCTGAAGCCTCCATTATCAAGCCATAACATCTGAAGCCTCCATTATCTGAAGCCATAACACCTGAAGCCTCCATTATCTGAAGCCATAACACCTGAAGACTCCATTATCTGAAGCCATAACACCTGAAGCCCCCATTATCTGACATAACATCTGAAGCCTCCTCTGAAGCCATAACACCTGAAGCCTCCATTATCTGAAGCCATAAACACCTGAAGCCTCCATTATCTGAAGCCATAACACCTGAAGACTCCATTATCTGAAGCCATAACACCTGAAGCCTCCATTATCTGAAGCCGTAACACCTGAAGCCTCCATTATCTGAAGCCATAACACCTGAAGCCGCCATTATCTGACCATAACATCTGAAGCCTCCATTATCTGAAGCCATAACACCTGAATACTCCATTATCTGAAGCCATAACACCTGAAGCCTCCATTATCTGAAGCCATAACATCTGAAGCCTCCATTATCTGAAGCCATAACACCTGAAGCCTCCATTATCTGAAGCCACCTGAACCTCCATTATCTGAAGCCATAACACCTGAAGCCTCCATTATCTGAAGCCATAACACCTGAAGACTCCATTATCTGAAGCCATAACACCTGAAGCCTCCATTATCTGAAGCCGTAACACCTGAAGCCTCTATCTGAAGACCATAACACCTGAAGCCTCCATTATCTGAAGCCATAACACCTGAAGACTCCATTATCTGAAGCCATAACACCTGAAGACTCCATTATCTGAAGCCATAACACCTGAAGCCTCCATTATCTGAAGCCATAACATCTGAAGCCTCCATTATCTGAAGCCATAACACCTGAAGCCTCCATTATCTGAAGCCGTAACACCTGAATACTCCATTATCTGAAGCCATAACATCTGAAGCCTCCATTATCTGAAGCCATAACACCTGAAGACTCCATTATCTGAAGCCATAACATCTGAAGCCTCCATTATCTGAAGCCATAACATCTGAAGCCTCCATTATCTGAAGCCATAACACCTGAAGACTCCATTATCTGAGCTAACATCTAAACTCCATTATCTGAGCCATAACACCTGAAGCCTCCATTATCTGAAGCCATAACACTGAAGACTCCATTATCTGAAGCCATAACATCTGAAGCCTCCATTATCTGAAGCCATAACACAAGCCTCCATCATCTGAAGCCATAACACGAAGACTCCATTATCTGAAGCCATAACAGTTGAAACTTTAACAGCTTACGTCAAACTGAAACCTAATGAAAATGTGTTGAGAAGCCCACCACTATCCACCACCACACCCACCACCTATCACCAACACCAAGAAGCACCGTTATGAATAATGGTCTGATGACTGACGCTTCCTACACACACACTCTCCCTTACACCCCCCTTATCCCTCCCTCTCTCTTAAACTCTCCCTTCTCCCTCTTTCCAATACACCCTCCCAACTCTCTCTCACTCCCTACACCTCCCTCGCTCTTCTCCCTCACACACGCCCTCATTCCCTTACCCCTCTTTCTCTCCCTCCTCTATCTCCCTTTCATTTTTATTATCTCCTAAGACTCTTCTTACCCTCTCTTTCTCCCTTAAACTCCTTTTCTATTATCTCCCTTAAGTTTATTACCCCTGTATCTCCTTAAAGCTCTCCTCCCTACCTCTCACACTTACCTCACCCCCCTCATCTCTCCCTTGACTGTAATTTGCCATAACTTACTTCCTCCCTCTCTCACCCCCCCCCACCTCCACCAATGGATTTCCCTCACCCCCACCTCCACCAATAGATTTCCCCTCCCCCACCTCCACCAATAGATTTCCCCTCACCCCCCCCCTCACCAATAGATTTCCCTCACCTCCACCAATAGATTTCCCTCACCCCCACCTCCACCAATGGTTCCCTCACCCCCACCTCCACCAATGGTTCCCTCACCCCCCCACCTCCACTGATTTCCCCTCACCCCCCTCCTATGATTCCCTCACCCCACCTCCACCAATAGATTTCCCCTCACCCCCACCTCCACCAATAGATTTCCCTCACCCCCACCTCCACCAATAGATTTCCCCACCTCACCTAGGTTTCCCTCACCCCCACCTCCACCAATAGATTTTACCTCCACCCCCTCCTGTTTCCCCCCCCACCTCCACCAATAGATTTCCCTACCCCCACCTCCACCAATAGTTCCTCACCCCCCCACCTCCACCAAATTTCCCTCACCCCTCTTAGTTTTCCTCCCCCTATATTTTCCTTCTCCCTTTCCTTCACTAACTTCAATCCTGTCCCTCCCTCCTCCCTCCCTCCTCACCCCTATTTTCCCTGTTCCCTCAACTCACCATCCCTCCCTTCCGTCATCTAATCTCCCTCCCTCTAGTATTCATGTTCTCCCTCCCCTCCCTTCTCCCCATTACTTCTCCTTTGTGTCTTCCTCCTCTCTATACCCCCCACCCCCATACATCAACACGGTGGCTGCTGGGTCATAAATAACATGGGTGGGTACACAGAGTAAGGCGATACAGTATTCATTCTCCCTTCATTATTTGATATCTGGGTCAGTCTTCTCGGCAGCACTTAACCCTCCCCTCCCTCCTCTCTCTCCTCCCTCCTTCCTTCTTTCCCTCGCAGTGAAGAGTGACATTACCCACATGAATCTGACCTACGTATATGTATGATATGTGTGTGTATGTGTATGTATGTATGTATATGTATATATGTATGTATATGTATATATATATATGTGTGTGTATGTGTGTGTGTGTATATGTATGTGTATGTACTGTCAATGAATATGATGTATCTCTTTGTGTACGAACCTCTGTCCCATGGCAGTGAACAGTGACATTACCCACATGAATCTGACCTATATACATATATAGCTGTTAATGAATATGATGTATTTCTTTGTGTATGAACCTCTGTCCTGCGTGGCAGTGAGAAGTGAGACCACCCTCAGTGTCAAGACCTGACTGAATTACTCAGAACAGGCAAACTGTACTACAAGCTCTGCCAATAAATTTGTTAAACTAAAACTTCCCTCCCTACCTCATTCCTTCCCTTCCTCTCCTCCTATCCCTTCTCTCCCTTTTATTCAACATTATCTCACTTTCTCTCTCTCTTCAGCTTTCTTTCTCTGCAACTCTCTCGCCTTCCTTTCAAACTTTCTCTTCCTCTCTCTTCTCTCTCTCTCTCTCTCTCTCTCTCTCTCTCTCTCTTCCTCTCTCTCTATTCAACTTTCTCTCTCTTAAACTCTCTCTCTCTCTCTCTCTCTCTCTCTCTCTCTCTCTCTCTCTCTCTCTCTCTCTCCTTTTCAACTTTCTCTCTCAGGCTGTCACTCTTAAACTTTCCTTCCCTTTCTCTTTTCCATTTCTCTCCTTACTTTATCTCTCTCCCCTCCTTACCCTTTAACCTTCTCTTGAGTCACAACCCCTTTCCCTCGCACTGTACTACCACCTCCTTCCCTTTCCCTTAGCTTATCTCTCTCTCCACCCAGCCACCAACAACCCCCCCGAGAATCACCCTCTTCCTTAAGCTAATTCAGTGGCCAATCACAGCCACTTCCAGCAACATCCTATTGCTGTCTGTCTGTCTGTCTCTGTCTTGTCTGTCTCTGTCTGTCTGTATAATAAAAAATAAAATAATAATAATAATAATAATAATAATAATAATAATAATAATAATAATAATAATAATAATAATAATTTCTGAATATTTTTACATATATAATCGGATTCAAGAGAGAAACTGACATCCTGACCTCAACAGAACACACATCCTAGCTAACAGACATCCTGACAACAGAACACACATCTGACCTCAACAAAACACATCTGACCCCAACAAGAACACACATCCCTGACCCCAACAAACACACATCCCTGAACCCCAACAAGAACACACATCCCTGACCCCAACAAGAACACCATCCTGACCCCAACAAGAACACACATCCCTGACCTCAACAAGAACACACATCCCTGACCCCAACAAGAAACACACACCTGACCTCAACAGAACACACATCCCTGACCCCAACAAGAACACACATCCCTAAACAAAACACACATCCCTGACCCCAACAAGAACACACATCCCTGACCCCAACAAAAACACACATCCCTGACCTCAACAAGAACACACATCCCTGACCCCCAACAGAACACACATCCCTGACCTCCAACAGAACACACATCCCTGACCTCAACAAGAACACACATCCCTGCCCAACAAAAACACACATCCCTGACCTCAACAAGAACACACACAACAAACACAGAAACACACGTCTCCCCATGGGCAGTAATCACCCTGTCCCCCACTCAAGGCATTTCAGAGACTGAGTTAAGGCACCTGACAAACACAGCGAACCATAAACACTACTTAAATTCGTGGCGGGCGCAGTGAAGGGGGAGGAGGGAGAAGAGTAGGGAGGAGATGGAGGAGGAGGAAGAGGAAGGAAGAGGAAGGGGAGACATTCATAATGGTGACTTCCCTTGATGAGACTAAACCAGATTACGGCAGGTAAGGAACGTCTCTTAACACCTTCCTCTCCTCTACCCCACCATCTACCAGCACTCTATACATCACTACACCCCTTTCTCCCTCAATGGTGGAGATGCTACAATATCTCTCTCCCTTTCTCTCCATCCAGCTCCCCCCCCCTTACACCCACCTTTTGTTGCACTCCTAACACCCACCCACCCTCCCTCCTCCCTCCCTACCTATACACCCTTTCTCTACACCCCACTCTTCCACCCTACACTCACTCACTATTTACCCTACACCGCCCACCTACCCCCCACCCACCCACGGCCAGTATTATTCATGTTATCCTGATGTTAAAACAAGGTTATATAGAAGTACCGGAAGTCTCACAGGGCTTCAAAGTGGGATCTCATCCACCCTATTTTTCTTGAGGGTTCCGGGAATGGTGCTTCAGTCTGAGGTACCTAAGCTCATTAATGGGGTTTCAGTAAGCTGTATAAAGCTTTATTAAACACGTTCCTGAGTTTAATATTTGAGGTTCCAGTCAGCTTCACTAAAGGGGTTACGAAGCTTATTATTGATGTTTCCAGTTAGCTGTACATAGCTTCTTAACGCTAAAAAGGCTCAGATACAGTCTCTAGTCTATTTTCTCATACAGTAATTAAACCTAGATAACCTATCCTAGCTTCTGTACATGTAGACTCAGCCTCAGTTTATTTTGTGAGGTTCAAAGCTACAGTCCCTAAGCGTATTCTTGCCACTACAGTCTTTAATATTTACTGTTGCTCGTTACAAGAATTTAAAACAATATGTATATCAAACACAAGCCGTCACATACTCGTACATATATACAAATATATACGATATACATATTCAGCATGTATCAAATTCCACGTAAAAAATATAAATTTTTTCTAAACTATTCTTTTTAATGTTTGTAAGTCAATTCACGAGTAAAATAAAAAAGATAATAATATCAACCAATTGCAAGTCCTCCATTGTGACCCAAGCTGATGTACTGCCAATTCTACGACCCCGCCAGAGCTTCAATCACGCCGGGAAATAAAGAAATTATTAACTCGGTAAAAGGGGAAAAAAATTGTCAAAATGATTCTCACTGAAGACTCGACGGCAGGTGACAGCGAGAATTTAGTAAATTTACCTTTTATGAAATATACCTGTTGGTTATCTGGTCGACGGTTAATGGAAATGAATAATATAAGTAAATGTTACTAATAAAAATAGCAGTAATTGTAATGAAAATAATAATAAAAATTGTAAAAAAATATAATGTAAATAATACTACTACTCATAATAAAGCAAAAATAAAATAAAAATAAAAATCATGAAAATTAATAATAATAATAATAATAATAATAATAATAATAATAATAATAATAATAATAATAATAACTTAGTCCCAAACTCAACAACAATAAACAATAAAGTTAAAACATGTATTGACAATATCAGAGACAACAAGACTATATCACACCCAGCTGCCCAGACCAATCTACCCGGTCCACTGTCAGCTATCTGTGTGGTGCGACGACCTCACACCACAGCAGGACGACCCACCCTGCGTAATGCCACCGCGGGAGGGAGGAGCACGATCTAGGTAGCTGTGATCCCTTTACTAGGTCGCCCAGACTCAAGGTGGCTTACCTAACGTCTACAGGCGGGGTCACGTGGGAGGATGATTCATCTCCCTCACTCCTCTCCACCACCACAAGCCTCCATTACTCACCATCACCACCACCACCTCCATCACTCACCACCACCCTCCATCACTCACCACCACCACCACCCTCCATCACTCACTCACCATCACCACCACCCTCCATCAATCACCACCACCACCAACACCACCCTCCATCACCACCACGACCACCACCTCCATCACTCACCACCACCACCACCACCCTCCATCACTCACTCACCATCACCACCACCTCCATCAATCACCACCACCAATACCACCCTCCATCACTCACCATCACCACTAACACCACCCTCCATCACTCACCACCACCACCACCTCCATCACTCACCACCACCACCACCCTCCATCACTACCACCACCACCACCCTCCATCACTCACCATCACCACCACCACCACCCTCCATCACTCACCACCACCACCACCCTCCATCACTCACCACCACCACCAACACCACCCTCCATCACTCACCATCACCACCACCCTCCATCACTCACCATCACCACCCTCCATCACTCACTCACCATCACCGAGTACTCACGCCCCACACTCAACAGGGAGCTTATTTTCACCCCGACACCCAGCATATTAACGCCAGTTGCCGGATCATAATCTCTCTACAACACCAGCAGTTATATGTCAATTACACCGTAGTTAAGCTGAAGATAACTTCCTACACCCTCACTGCCAGAAGCTTCCAGTCCTCGAGAAGTGAAGCCACATAACCACCAAAATGCTTCACCTCCCAACACCCAGCACGAGTGATACCTAATAATGAGTTCTTAATCACCTTCCAACTATTGTGTGAGAGTTAGTTTGAAGCTGATGTGAGGCAAATCATATATACAGGTACACTCAATACACTCCCAAGGTTAACGTGTATCAGAGCAGACAAAGCGTATCCATTTCTGAACTTTATTTACAAACATGGAGTCTAGGTACAGTCATTTTTTTGTTCAATCTCTCTTATGTATTCTCGTTACTTCCTACACCACGAAGACATTTTTATAAGATCCTTTTATAAGTTAAATACAGATCAACTCGCAGCGCTGTTATGAAATCAAAACCATTCCTAGGCTTCTAAGGTCCATTATCTCCGGCATAATGACGCGGCAATCTAAAGAGAGTTTTAATGAGCCGGATGAAAGTTACAGTTTGATTAGGATATATTATTCATACCGTATAGTTAAAGGGGACTGTTATTGAACCGTGTGTGTGTGTGTGTGTGTGTGTGTGTGTGTGTGTGTGTGCTCGGAAGCTACAGTTTGCTTAAGGTAAATAATTCAAACCTCCAATAGTTGAGTGAGATTTTTAATGAAACAAAGGGAAGCTATCTATAGGTACTGTGTGTGAAAGATATTTTAGACATACCCTAGATTCTTTATCCATACGTAAATATCCCACGGGACAATACAAGCCACAGGTACATTTATCAAGGTAGCTGATCTACTTAAACCATGAACTGAGTTAAGTTTTCCTAGTCTGCGTCACAGTCAGTCCTCACCTCACCTCGTCTCACCTCTCGTCTCTTCACCTCTCTCCTCCTCACCTCACCTCTCCCCAGCCCACGTCCCCTCTCCCGCCTCCCACGTCAATAGTCTGCTTTCTCGCCCTAACAGGAAGTCATAAATGATGTCTGGCTTCCCTCTGATTCACCGACCACGCTGCGCAGCTCTCAGCTTGTCAATCAATTAATCGACACACAGAGGGACGGATGAACGTCGACCACCACAATATTCCTCGAACTACCAAAGTTAAAACGACAATAAACTCTAGGAATGATGAATAATAAGAGTACACTAAAGGCAAAACTGAGAACATTACTAATACGTGACTAGTTTTAGAAGTAGTCAGCATCTATAAAACAAAGGGTGCTATAAAAAGACCCTCTTCAAGTTAACTGTTGACACATTTGTAATTCTGTAAGAAATATCTCAAGCGAGCATTAATAAATTATAATATAACGCGCTAATGTCAAAACAGCCTACTGATAAATCAGCCAACCAAAACTTTATAACAGTATTGTGTAGTAGAATTTAAGAGTTAGTGAAGCACCTAATACAACATAATAAGTAGTGTATATAAAAGGTTGCCAAGAGCTTTTACACTGAGCAGCTGTGGTTGAACAAGTGCAAATAATACTTCTTCAGTAGTAAATGAGTTACAAACAATGTAAGAACATAAGAATGGAGGAAACTGCAGCGGGCCTATTGGCCCATACTGGGCAGTCCCGTTTACACCCAACCCCTATTGCTCATAAGAACATAAGAAAATAAGGAGTCTGCACAAGGCCGGTTGGCCTGTGCATGGGCACCCTGTCGAGAGTTACTACCACTCTCTATCATCCATGAATCTATCTAGCCTCCTTGAAACTTTCCAGAGTTCCGCACTTACTCAAAGTTGCTAAGCTTGTTCCACTCGTCCACCACCCTATTTGTGAACCAGTTTCTTCCTATCTCCCAAACCTAAACTTATCCAACTTGAATCCGTTGTCTGAGTCCTATCCTGCTCGGATATTATAAGAACTTTATCTATATCCCTTTATTGTTTCCTTTCACCCACTTAAATACTTCTATCATATCTCCTCGCACTCTTCGTCTTTCTAGGGAATGCAAGTAAAGTTTCTTTAACCTATCCTGATATGGAAGGTTTCTAAGTCCCGGAATCATTTTTGTCATTCTTCGCTGCACCGACTCTAGTGAATTTATATCCATTCTATAATAGGGGCACCAGAACTGAACCGCATAATCGAGGTGCGGCCTGACTAGCGCAAGATAAGCATATAAGCATCCAACCTATGTTTGAAGCTATTCAGCGTATTCGAGTTAATGATGATATTTGGTAACTTGTCCCATTCATCCACTACTCGGTTTCCAAACCAGTGTTTACCTATTTCACGCCTAAATCTAAATTTGTCTAATTTAAAACTATTGTTACGAGTTCGCTCCTGGTTGGATAGTTTGAGTACCTTTGTAATGTCCCCTTTGTTTAGCCCTGACTTCCACTTATACACCTCTATCAGGTCGCCCCTCGCTCTACGTCTTTCGAGGGAGTGCAAATTAAGATGCTTTAACCTGTCTCTATACTCAAGGCTCCTAATGCCCGGGATTAGTCTTGTCATTCTCCTCTGAATTCTTTCCAATGATTCTATATCCATTCCATAAACACCTTAAGCCTTACACTGCTGGGTACATGGGTGTGCTGGATCGATCATTTAAGCGCGTGTAGTGAATTACACCGGCAGCAGTGGGTCATGCAGCTGTCAACTTAACCCACTGACACACACACACGTATAGAGGTGTATATATGAACTTACTCAGACAAACACACACAGCATATACACACATGAGTAACATACACAGACACGTCCACCCACACACACCTAAAGCAACAACATAGGAGCCCACGTGGCCAAGCGCATTCCAACAGAACTGCGCGCGCAGATACCACCAGCTGGTTAGCACGACAATGCTTACCTACCAGCCTCTCCCACACACCTGCACTAACCAACCACCACACCCTACCACCAACAATCACCACCAAACCCCACCTCCAACAACCACCCCTACCATATCTCCAACAACCACCAAACCCCACCTCCAACAACCACCACTACCTTACCTCCAACAACCACCACTACCTTAACACCAACCACCACTACAGTACTAGCATGACGCAGCACTACCACCGGAACCCACTACCCTCCTCCGTCCGTCCGCTCTCCCCTCCAACTGCACAACCACCACCACCACCACATCCTACCACCACCAACCACCAGCATGACGCACCACTATCGGGGCAACCTACTACCCTCCATAAACCACCATCCCCCCCCCACCTACCTGCGCTGTTCCTTCCAGTTCCACATACCACTATCCTTACTACCACAACTACTAAAATCGCCCCCTACACCATCCTCATCTACCACCACCACAACCACAAGCATCACCATCTTTACCGGTCACCATCCCTAAGCGGACCACCACAACCCTCACCTACCACCACCACCCTCACGCAGCTTCATAATTAATCCTTATTCCACCTTAATATATCGTCGTGTAGTTAGGCTTCAACCCACCAATTAAGACTTATTTAAATAATTACCTAATTACTCTTAACACTTTCCACCGTTTAAACACACACACACACACACACACACACACACACACACACACACACACATTGATTTACAGTAGTCATCGATTTAAAATAATATATTCCTTCATTTACAAGATTATACAAGACATACAAATAACTGATACCCTTCAAACTATATCCAAATTATATAAGAACAAAGGAAACTGCATCTATAGGCCTACTGGACCATACTCGGCAGCACTGTTTACACTGACCTATATCAATCATCTATATATATAATTCGTTAGATGGGGAGAGGGTTCAGATCTAACGGACCCTCGATATACCGGACTTTCTTCTTCATAATCCGTTAGATGGGGGAGAGGTTCAGATCTAACGGACCCTCGATATACCGGACTTTCTTCTCTATAATTCGTTAGATAGGGGGGTTGGTTGACATCTCACCGACCCTCGATATAACGGAATTTCGTCTCTATATAATCCGTTAAATAGAGATTTTACTGTATTTCCTGGCAAATTTGAGTTTAATATTGACATTTGATCACATGTTCCACTCACCATCATTTCCAACTTATAGCGTTTTTCGTTATATTTAGTGATTTACAGATTGGTTTTCACTATATAAGGCCTTCGGATGTTTTGATGAAGATGTGAATATATTCGTCATAGAATTGTGTGTTTATATTATAGTGCGTTGTAAATTTTATCTATATAAATCGTATGTTAGCTTTGTTCGATAAAATGTATACACGGGTTTAACTATTTTATTATTATGGGCATCATTTCCCCGCCCAATCACCATTAAAACTACCCTACTTCCCTTACATTACCCCCCCCCACGCCCCCCCCCAAAAAAAAATCCAGTCTATTAAATTATCTTTTAATATCGCGGGAAATTACCCCAAAAACAGCCTTGTCTACACCACTATCATAACAATGGGTGACCACGAATAATTTATCACAAAAAAGTAAAAATATACTATTATTACTACTACTACTACTATTACTATCATAATTGTAATTTTAAGAACGTGGCCTCCAGCCTCCCCCAATAGCCACACCTTCGCCGCCATTTTATTACTACCACTACTACTACTTTTACTACTAATAATATAAAAATCCATCCATCTGTTAACTTAAATCATAAGAAACAGGTAAATAGACTGACTCAACGAAGCCAATAATAACAAATCAGAGAAAACGTACCATCAAAAAACAAACATTCCTTGCCATAACTTCACTAATTTTTAACCATCATAGATAATCTCCTCTTAAATCTGGGTAAAATAACGACACGCCAAAGAGAATTATCTCATCAAGCTACCGTGGCCCCAGAGGAAATGTGGACACACTATCACGCATATGCCAAGGACACGTGTTAGGGCAGGAGGACAAAGACAAGGTGGCACTGGGTACGACAGAAAGTATTTCAAGGGCACGCCAGGCAAGCTGTGTAAGGTACGGTAACGGTGTGTGTGTGTGTGTGTGTGTGTGTGTGTGTGTGTGTGTGTGTGTGTGTGTGTTGCGTGTTTAGTTGTCTGTGTGTGTGTTTGTTTAGTTTTTGTGTGTGTGTTAAACCCTCTTAACTTGACTATCAAAAATAACATCTAAAATTAAACACACAATCACTTGCCTATCTGTTGCGATTGATCACACACAATCACTCAAACAAACACACACAGACACACTCAAACAATCACACACACACACACTCAAACAAACACATATAAATCCCCATCCACCAAACCACCACCATTATTACTATCTCAAACACTGATAAAATCCTCATTAGCGCCATATTTGACACACAGTATTATAAGTTGTGTCGACGTAACCGCTGACTGGCTGGGAGTCAGGTCATGCGTGTTTTTACTGCACACAACAAATACGAACCAAGAGACTCAACTTAATTCTACACTGAAAATTTATATAAAGTTTTGTGAATCAGGATGTGTGTGTGTGTGTGTGTATGTAATAATAATAAATAATAATAATAAACGGTTTATTGAAAAAGTTTGCAGCCCGAAGGCTGAAAATATACATTGGACATAAATGACTTATTACATACATTGGTGGTTTAACAAAAGCCTTCATTAGAGAAAGGTGAAGGAACATATACAGTGAACATACAGATTAATGTTTACACACGTAGATCATGTGAGCTGAGGTGTTGAACAGCAGACACGTAATGTAGTAACTCCCTCACAGATGGCGTTATGAGGGGCATCGCGTGGAGTACTAGTTCCCTCACAGGTGGTGTTATGAGGGGCTTCACGTGGTGTAGTAATTCCCTCACAGATGTTGTTACGAAGGGCCTGATGATGTAGTAGTTCCCTCACAGATGGTGTATGAGGGGCCTGATGATGTAGTAATTTCCTCACAGATGGTGTTATGAGGGGCCTGATGTGGTGTAGTACTTCCCTCACAGATGGTGTTATGAGAGGCCTGATGTGGTGTAGTAATTCCCTCACAGATGGTGTGATGAGGGGCCTGATGTGGTGTAGTAATTCCCTCACAGATGGTGTTATAAGGGGCATCACATGGCGTAGTAATTCCCTCACGGATGGTGTTATGAGGGGCATCACGTGGTGTAGTAATTCCCTGGCAGGTGTTATGAGGAACTTCACATGATGCTGACCTCACTCAGTTGTGTTCTGACCTCACTAGGGGAAAGGTCACGGCAGGGTTAGCTCCCGAGGGATAATTATCAGATATGGCCAATGCTATGTGTGGTCTTGGGTGTGCGAGTTTGTTGACCAAACTGGAGTGGTCCATGGAACAATTGGCGAGGGCCAAGGAAGAAATTGAGAGGGCCACGTTGGAGAACCTGAAATTAAAGGAAGAGCTGGCGAGGTTAAAAGGGGAGGCGGGACAGGGAAAGCCAGTGTCTGACGAAAACTCAAGCGAGTGGAAGGTTGTGAGGAGTGGGAAGACGAAGCTGGTGGTGAAGAAATACACCAAGGATACGACAACAACGACTACAACAGCTAAGTGTACCAACTCGTTCAGTCCCTTGATAGACGAATTGGGCGTTAGTACAGTCAGGGACAGGGATGAGAAGGAAGGTATAAAAACTTTAATTGTTGGTGACTCACAGGTAAGGTACATGGACAGGGCCTTTTGTGGTAAAAACAAAAATAGGATGTGGGTGTGTTTGCCAGGAGCTGGGGTGGGGGATATAATTGACAGGATGGACAATATCTTGTCTGGTAATGGGAACAAACCCATTATCTGCCTCAGTGCAGGAGGCAATGATATTGGCCGGTGTAGGAGCGAGGAGCTTCTTGATAAGTTCAAGGCAGCTATAGATCATATTAGGTCTAAGGGAGGGATCCCTATCATATACGGTGTCCTGCCTAGAAAGAGAGTTGGCAGTGAATGGTTGTCAAGGGCGGTTGGTGTCAACGACCGTCTTGACAGATATTGCAAGCCAATATCTGTCCCATCCATTGACAACTGGGACAACTTCTAGGGCAGAAGGGACCTTTATGCTAGGGATGGGGTGCACCTGTCTCGGGATGGGGTGGCAACCCTGGCTGGGTCTCTAGAGGGGGCAGTTCAAAGGATATCGAAGTCTTTAAACTGCTAGGGGAACATATGGGCACGGGGGTGGGGGAAACTGCAGTGGGAGCGGGTAAACAAAGTAAAATATTACAGGGAAATAGTGTTAGGAATGATGACAAAACTAAATTAAACAGGGAGTTTAAAACTAAATGCGGTAAAGGGAGGACTCAGAACACAACTAACTTAAATGTCTACTACGCGAACAGTAGAGGTATGAAAAACAAAATGGATGATACTAGGGCCTTGGTATGTACCGAAAAAATCGATATAATAGCATTCACTGAAACATGGATCAACCTAGGCTCACGTGAGTTGCCGGTCGAATACCAAATTGCGGGTTACAAATTGTTCCATACCGATAGGCAGACCAGGAAAGGAGGCGGAGTAGCAATCTATGTTAGGGATAATCTGAAGTGTGAAATAAATAAGGAAATAAAAACTGAGCGAAATACAGAAACAATTTGGATAGAATTAAGCGACGGTAGGGAAAAATTAATCACAGCAGTAATATATAGACCTCCCAATCTTGATAGAGTCAATGAGCGACTTATCTGGGATGAAATGAGCGGGGCTTCCATACACAACAAAGTCTGTATAGTAGGCGACTTTAACCTTGGCCAAATAGATTGGACTGACCTTACGGGTAACTCAGAATCAGAGGATTTTCTTGAGACGATCTAGGACTGTTTCCTAAGTCAACATATAACCGAACCCACACGGGGTAATAATATACTCGATTTAGTTCTGTCGAACAGAGAAAACCTCATTAGCAATGTCGAGGTAGGGAACGAACTTGCAAACAGCGATCACAAAGAAATTAGATTCCAGTTAGATTTTCAGGGCAGACGTAAGGAAAATTCCTCTAAAGTACCAGATTTCAGAAGGGCAAACTTTGACAGTTTAAAAGAGGCAGCTGAGAGAGGGGGTGTCGCGCTTGGCCGTGAACCTGACAGATGACTCCGACCTGATAACGAGATCTGAGATTGCCGAGTTCCACGACAATTTAAATAATGAGTTACTTAATGCACAAAGGCAGAACATACCATACAAAAAACTCAGATCAGACAACAATGACCCTAAATGGATAAATAATTATTTAAAGAACATCATTGGCCAAAGGAAGGCTATAGGTAGAAGGATAAAGCGTGGCGAAATTTACCTCCAGGATTATTATAAGATATTGGCGAGTAGGGTTAAAACCGAGATAAGGAAAGCCAAGAGGAATAATGAGGTAAGGATAGCAAGGGAGGCGAAGACAAACCCCAAAGGATTCTACCAAATGTATCAAACTAAAACACGAGAAAAGATTGGACCAATACGGTCAGATACCGGCGAGCTCACTGATAACGACGGAGAAATGAGCAATAATTTGAATAAATATTTTTCAACAGTTTTCACCACTGAAAATTTAAACATGATACCCGAGGCACCGACTCTATTCAGAGATAGTGAAGAAAACAAATTAAGCGAGATAGTAGTGACTACGATGTTAGTAAGCAAATAGACAAACTAAAGCCTAATAAGTCACCTGGTCCCGATGAGATATTTGCCAGAGTATTAAAGGAATGTAAGGAAGAGCTTAGTATGCCCTTAGCAAAGTTGTTTAACATGTCCTTAAAAACAGGTGTAGCACCAGAATCCTGGAGGATAGCGAATGTAATACCGATTTTCAAGAAGGGGGATAGATCACTATCCTCTATCTACCGCCCAATCAGTCTAACATCAATAGTAGGCAAATTACTGGAAGCAATCATTTCAAACTCTATACGAAATCACCTGGAGAAGCACTGATTGATCAATGATTCCCAGCATGGCTTCACAAGCGGACGTTCTTGTCTAACTAATCTATTAACATTCTTTTCATCAGTTTTCCAATCGGTGGACGAGGGGCACAATTATGATGTGGTATATCTCGACTTTAGCAAAGCCTTCGACAGAGTCTCCCACGAAAGACTAATTAGAAAGGTAGAAGCACATGGCATCAAAGGTAACATCCTTAAATGGATTAGGGCGTGGTTACAGGACAGGAAACAGCGAGTGAGCATTAACGAATGAGCATTAACGGCACTAAGTCCCATTGGAGCAACGTCACAAGTGGAGTTCCCCAAGGCTCAGTACTTGGACCATTATTATTTATTATATACATAAACGACATAGATATCGGCATAGACAGCAACATAAGTAAATTTGCTGATGACATTAAAATAGGACGTGTTATTAAATCTGACGAGGACTCCGCAAAACCACAGGAAGATCTAAACAAATTTTTCGAATGGTCTGAAAAATGGCAGATGAAATTCAACGTGGACAAATGTAAAGTACTCAGTATAGGAGATGTAAACAGGTAAACCAGATACCAGATGAACAACGATGCCATAGAGAAATCTGACTGCGAGAGAGATTTAGGAGTAATGATAGGTAGGAACCTTAAGCCAAGTAAACAATGTGTTTTTGCTCGTAACAAGGCTAATAAAGTACTTGGGTTCATACAAAGGAGTGTTAGTTACAAGACTAGCGAGGTCATCCGAAAACTGTATCTTGCGCTTGTGAGACCACACCTGGATTACGCAGTTCAGTTCTGGTCACCGTATTACAGGATGGATATAGAATCATTGGAAAGAATTCAGAGGAGAATGGCAAGACTAATCCCGGGCATTAGGAACCTTGAGTATAGAGACAGGTTAAAGCATCTTAATTTGCACTCCCTCGAGAGACGTAGAGAGAGGGGCGACCTGATAGAGGTGTATAAGTGGAAGTCAGGGCTAAACAAAGGGGACATTACAAAGGTACTCAAACTATCCAACCAGGAGCGAACTCATAACAATGGTTTTAAATTAGACAAATTTAGATTTAGGCGTGAAATAGGTAAACACTGGTTTGGAAACAGATTAGTGGATGAATGGAACAAGTTTCCAAATATCATCATTAACTCGAATACGCTGAATAGCTTCAAACATAGGTTGGATGCTTATGTGAGCAATAGGGGTTGGGTGTAAGCGGGACTGCCCAGTATGGGCCAATAGGCCCGCTGCAGTTTCCTCCATTCTTATGTTCTCATTCACTATGTGGTGTCGTGCATAATGGGGACACCACGTGGTCCGTTGTCACAGGAATTCACTCACTCAAGTGGGTGAGGTGTGGTCCCAAGCCTCTCTATCGTGGAGTCTCAGGGGAATTATCACTGGGTACCTGGGACCTCACTGTGTGAAGGTTAGCTTGGCTCAGACTCAACTGCGGAGTAGTTTTTCACTGACGTAAGCACTGTTCACCACTATTCAACACTGGTTCCATTCCTTTCCCAAATGAAATAGTAACTTCTGGCGAGAACTTGTTGGTATTCCGGTGGGGAGGAGGGTTCAGGGGAGGGAGTTGGTATGGGCCAATATAACAGTTGACGTGGCTGCTGCTGAGCAGGGCCAGGTGCGTCTGACCAGTCTTGACACGTCGGTGGTCGTGTGTGTGTGTGTGTGTGTTTGTTTTAGTTTTAAGATTCACTCGTTCATTGAATCGATTATGAAGCATCGCGAATCAGAGTGAAATGTTAAAAGCTTCACGTCGTCTATTGAAACCAAACGAAGCATTATGAATCAGTTCGTTTAAAAAATTCACTCTCTTTACCGTGTATGCAGATTGAGGATATGAACAAATACGTGTGAATGTTTCTTTATGTTATCTTTGCACTTTCTCATTTCCACACACTTCTTGCTTCACTCTTCCTATTGTCTCCCACTCCTTCTCTCTACCTCCCTCTACCCCCCATTCTCTAAAGCTTCTGTATCCCATGTTCTATTCCACACAGACAGAATGAGATAGACAGACAGACAGACAGAGATTGATAGATAGATTACATACATACAGATATGTTTATAGACAGTTATAGTAAGATAGATTGATAGAAAGACTGATGCATGTACGTACAGACAAATGAGAGAGAGAGAGAGAGAGAGAGAGAGAGAGATAATTGATAGATTATACAAATAGACAGACACACAAATATAGTTACCTTCTTTAGATAGAGCAGTTAGCACATTTAGATAGACAGATAAAGGACATAGACAGACAGGCAGGCATAGATAAATAGACAAGAGACAAAGATAGACAGGCAGGCATACAGTAGATAAATAGACAAAGACAGACAGGCAGGCATAGATAAATAGACAAGAGACAAAGATAGACAGGCAGGCATAGATAAATAGACAAGAGACAAAGATAGACAGGCAGGCATAGATATATAGACAAGAGACAAAGATAGACGGTAGGCATAGATAAATAGACAAGAGACAAAGATAGACAGGCAGGCATAGATAAATAGACAAGAGACAGACAGGTAGGCATAGATAAATAGACAGACAAAGAGACAGGCATAGATAGACAGATAGACAGGCATAGATAAATAGACAAGAGACAAAGATAGACAGGCAGGCATAGATATATATGAGCAGACAGACATAAAAATAATAATCTCCGTTAAAGCGATAAAGAGACAGACTAAACAAAGACATTGAGTTCATTAGCAACACAAACAAATACAAACGAGACTGTACAGATATATTAACCTAACCTAACCTAACCTAACCAAACCTAACGTAACCTAACCTAACCTAACCTAACCTAACCTAACCTAACGTAACCTAACCTAAACACCCTCCTCACACATCTTCCCGCTGCTGATACACACGACACCACAAGCAACCTTCACGTACAGTAATGTCAACAAAAAAAAAAAAAAACAGCTGGTGAGACGTCAACAAGAACAAGAATAAAAAAAGGAAAGCAATAACAAAGACAGCAAGAAAGATCACCCACAGGAAAAACAACGAAACGGGTATTTGAGACAACACCACCACCACCACCACCACCAACAACAGCAGATTATACCAATAGTAGTAAATATAAGAAATGTTACACACTACTATTAAGAACAATAACTACGACAATTATATTACTAAAAGCAACTACTATTACACCAAACAAAAACAATAACAACTACTACTAAAATTACACCACAATAGCAACAATAATTACACCACTAACACCAACTTTCATTTACATCACTATCAACAACAACAATTACATCACATCAACTACAACAATTACATCACTATCAGCTATAACAATCACATCACCAACTACAACAATTACATCACCAACTACAACAATTACATCACTATCAGCTATAACAATCACATCACCAACTACAACAATTACATCACTATCAGCTATAACAATCACACAGCTAACAACAACTACAACAATTACACAACTAAAACAACACTAACACAAAGACAAGATAGTTTCCGGACCACCACCATCACTACCACCACCACTACAGTGACCCGCGGCAAAACAGTGAAAGAATCCGCGGCGCTGACCTCTGACCCCAAGGTAGAGGAGGTCACAAGGTGGGAGAGGGGTGAGGGTGAAGGTCAAGTACAATACCGCGATGACGCCTTTAACTTACGAGACATAAAGGCAAGCATGCTTCCCTGTTGGGCGCTGTAAACGCTTCTGCGCTTCACCTTATACAAGGATGTAGGGGAGTGCCCAATAAAAAAAAATAAAAACAAGGTATCACCCGAAGATTAGACATCCCAGCTTATTTCACCTTAAGATAAACAACTCTAATGCTATTTGTAAGAGTTAGGTTAGGTTAGGTGAGCGATAGGTTAGGTTAGCGATAGGTTATGTTAGGGTTTTAATCTCCAGGTGAAATAACCCGAAGTGTTTTAATCACCAGGTGAGCCTAACTAAGCCGCCGTGTGAACCACTCTTGTGTTTAGGGAACCAAGAGTATCAACAAGAGCATAAGTCTTAGTCAGAGTCTTAGAACCTGTAAGGCGTGTTGAGGCTGTGAGGTGACGACAGGAGATTACAGGAGTCTTCAGTTTGGCCAAAGACTCAAGGAGGCTTCATCACCTTCCATATATTTTCATACTTCCTAAAAGGCAACAGAGGAAATAGTAACGCGTAATTATAATAAAAAATAATAATAAAATAACAACAATAATAACAATAAAAATAACAATACTAATACACAGTTCACTTCAGAGTCAACAATAACAGAGGTACAGTACAGACGATGAATAGCCACATAGATTAACACTCGAGACGGCCTGACACCAGAAGCCGTCCCTCGAGCACCACCCACTCCAACTTGACACTATAAGGAACTGCTACTACCACAGCTACAACCATACTTAAGACACCATATGAAAGTGCAACAACCACAACTACAACCACACCTAACACAATAATAAGATACAAGAACCACAACTACAATCATACCCTGCAGTACAGTTCGCCTTCAGGATTTACTGCATTGGTGGTTGAATTACTGAGGGGATTTACGCCACTTAAACCAGGGATTTACTCTGCCTAGTTATCATCAAACAATTTCCTACTTGCAGGGCGGTAATTTGCGGTGTTCTCTGTTCACGTTTTATGGTTTAATATTCGCCGTTTCCTTCACACGCCAGGCGGAGCTGTTTATACCGTCAGCCACGATACTGATAGCTACAGCAAGTGAAGAAATCAATGGTGGAGGCTGACGATAAAAAGTATTAGTAATTGCTAATGATTAAATTGTTAAAATATTGTAAATCATATTATCAAAATAAAACAATAACAACAACAACAACAATAATAATAATAATAATAATAATAATAATAATAATAATAATAATAATAATAATAACAATAATAAAAATAACGACGGCAACAATTACGACTTATCAAAACAACAATACCAGTAATAATTAAAAACAAGTATATATAAACTATTACTAATATAAATTGTAAAAACTATAATAACTAATACTAAAAATAATGAAAACAATAACAATAAACACGATGATAATAATAAAAATAATAATTACTCACAAATGCAGGCAGTCTTAGTGTTCACAAAATCGCCTTTCCGAAACAAATTGAACACGTACATCGCCTTATGACAACTGACAACGTAAATGTCATGTGTCAAGGGACGAGTATCATGGATGTGTGTCATGAAACATATGCCTAAAGAGTATCCTCCAATCACGCCTATGTCATGTCAAATTCTGCTCAGAGACCTTTAAACAAGAGGTAACCACTCCCCTAGGCCCTACAAGGCTCAGGTCTGCCCATACTAACCCTTAAGGTCTATGGCTACTGAAGATTTAGAGCCCCGAGGTCTTGATTATCACCAGGGTAATTCCAGGTCAAGGGTTCATTCACCAGGGCATCACCAGATTCAGGGATCACCAAAATACTACCACATCCAGGGCTCATCATTACCTATCAGGGCGCCATTATACCCAGAGCTCACCCACTCACAACCCTACCAACACCATCTGACGTCACTAACATGGTACACACACACACGCACACACACACACACACACAATACTGTACTATGATAAGGAGAAACTGAGCCTGTTAGTACTACACCTGATCTACACTTTGGGGATAACCTCTCGTGTACGGATGCTTAGAGCGTCTTGCGTGTTATCCATCTACTTGAGGGAGATATCGAAACCTGAAGACGATAACTACAACCCCATGAGTAAGATAACACAATCCTTAGAGTACGATAACTTTCATCCCGTGAGTGCGATAAATCATTCCCTTGAGTACGATACTTCCCATCCCCTGAGTACGATATATGCCATATCAAAAGTACATTAACTCCATCCAATGATTACGATAACTATAGGCGACATTGTGGTGCCAGTGGTCAGCAAACTCATCTAGGAGTAAGTAGTCCCAGGTTCGATCCCCAGGCGGTGCAAAATTTTAGGCAAGTGTCTTTACGCCATTTGCCTTTCTTTACCCAGCAGTAATTGGGAACCTGGACGTTTATCGTGTTCCGGAGGTAATGATTAACCAGTGCAGTTAATGGGATGTCCGGTCTCCTTGGGTTATCGCTTCAAGAAATATGAAGAGATGGGAACACTATTTAAATTAAAAATATGGGAAATCATAATCTTTATAAAAACCCAGAAAAATCCAACCCACGAGAAAGTGTGTGTGTGTGTGTGTGTGTGTGTGTGTGTGTTTTAACTATACTGACACAAAGCTGTTTACCTCGAGCAATTTCAAACTGATGCAAAACGCCTTGATTGATTAGATAATGTTGACAACCTCGCATCAAAGGGCGGTAAGAGCGAGGCCAAGTGAAACACGTAGGTTGAACCCGTGGCCTCCAGTTGTATACAAAAAATTATAAGAGGTCATGACCCAGCCAGAGGTCAAACCCTACTGTCACCGGCGGTTCCAGCTATCGTCAGGTATCATCAATAGAACACAACTGTACCTCCGGGGAATCCATTTCAAAATAACTTAAGGAATAAAAGTATTTATCAAAAGCAATAAATTACATAGTGTTATTTTGGATCACCCAATGATTTGACCCCCCCCCCCCGCTCCGCCTAGTTTATTTCACTTGAAGATCAACTATCCTAACACTATCTGGGGGTGTAGGTTTGGTTAGGTTAGGTTGGGATAGGCTAAGTTGACATAGGCTTAGTTGGGATACGCTTGGTTGGGATAGGTTGGTTGGGAAAGGTTGGTTGGGATAGGTTAGGTTAAGCTGGGATTATAGTTAAGTTGGGTAGTGTTTAGGGAGTTATTCTTGTTGAAGTAGTTAATCTTGACGCAATATGTAGTTTTAACACACACAAGAGCCTGGTACACCGATCATAGACTGAACATAACAAATTATACGTTTCGTTTCCGGCTTATTGACAAAACAAAAGTCGGCTGATCATGGGGAAACACATTTATTTTTTTTTAAAGTTTATTTACAATAGCTAAAACAACCATATGTGTATACTTTGTGGGAAATAATATGAGACCATGGACGATAAGGTTTGGTATATGAGGGCTGTCACTAGTCACATGCAAAATTTCGGAGCATATCGACCCCCACCTGCACAGATAGTTGTTTTAGCTCCTGTAGGTGTGTAATGTAATGTAAACAGAGCGAGTTTATGAGCTTATACCATACATATAAAGACACAGACAGAGGATATATATAAATACGATATACCAATTGTGTTGATTCTTATTTTTATTTATTTTTTTTTTCATTTTGGTTTCCTAACTAAAACACGAGAAAAGATTGGACCAATACGGTCAGACTCCGGCGAGCTCACTGATAACGACGGAGAAATGAGCAATAATTTGAATAAATATTTTTCAACAGTTTTCACCACCGAAAATCTAAACATGATACCCGAGGCACCGACTCTATTCAGAGATAGTGAAGAAAACAAATTAAGTGAGATAGTAGTGACTAGCAACGATGTTAGTAAGCAAACCTGGTCCCGATGAGATATTTGCCAGAGTATTAAAGGAATGTAAGGAAGAGCTTAGTATGCCCTTAGCAAAGTTGTTTAACATGTCCTTAAAAACAGGTGTAGTACCAGAATCCTGGAGGATAGCGAATGTAATACCGATTTTCAAGAAGGATAGATCACTATCCTCTAACTACCCCATAATCAGTCTAACATCAATAGTAGGCAAATTACAAGCAATCATTTCAAACTCTATCCGAAATCACCTGAGAAGCACCGATTGATCAATGACCAGCATGGCTTCACAAGCGGACGTTCTTGCCAACTAATCTATTAACATTCTTTTCATCAGTTTTCGAACCAGTGGACGAGGGGCACAATTATGATGTGGTATATCTCGACTTTAGCAAAGCCCTCGCAAGAGTCCCCACGAAAGACCATTAGAAAGGTAGAAGCTCATGGCATCAAAGGTGACATCCTTAAATGGATGAGCGTGGTTACAGGACAGAAACAGCGAGTGAGCATTAACGGCACTAAGTCCCATTGAGCAACGTCACAAGTGGAGTTCCCTGCCAGTACTTGACCATTATTGTTTATTATATACATAAACGACATAGATATCGGCATAGACAGCAACATAAGTAAATTTGCTGATGACACTAAAATAGGATGTTATCAAATCTGACGAGGACTCGGCAAACTACAGGAAGATCTAAACAAATTTTCGAATGGTCTGAAAATGGCAGATGAAATTCAATGTCGACAAATGTAAAGTACTCAGTATAGGATGTAAACAGGAAACCAGATACCAGATGAACAACGATGCCATAGAGAAATCCGACTAGAGAGATTTAGGAGTAATGATAAGTAGGAACCTAAGCCAAGTAAACAATGTGTTTGCTCGTAACAAGGCTAATAAAGTACTTGGGTTCATACAAAGGAGTGTTAGTTACAAGACTAGCGAGGTCATCCTAAACTGTATCTTGTCTTGTGAGACCACACCTGAATTCAGTTCTGGTCACCGTATTACAGAATGGATATAGAATCTGGAAAGAATTCGAGGAGAATGACAAGACTAATCCCGCATTAGGACCTTGAAAGAGAAGAAAGAAAGATCTTAATTTGCACTCCTCGAGAGACGTAGAGCGAGGGGCGACCTGATAGAGGTGTATAAGGGAAGACAGGGCTAAACAAAGGGACATTACAAAGGTACTCAAATTATCCAACCAGGAGCGAACTCGTAACAATGGTTTTAAATTAGACAAATTTAGATTTAGGCGAAATAGGTAAACACTGGTTTGGAAACAGAGTAGTGGATGAATGGAACAAGTTACCAAATATCATCATTAACTCGAATACGCTGAATTGCTTCAAACATAGGTTGGATGCTCATATGAGCAATAGGGGTTGGTTGTAAACGGGACTGCCCAGTATGGGCCAATAGGCCCGCTGCAGTTTCCTCCATTCTTATGTTCTTATGTTCTTATGTTCTAAATAAACAATTGAATTAATTTCGCCATTATAAGAAAATTTATCAGGCTCGGGAATGGAAAAACAAGAGGTGAGTCAGGTCAGGTGAGTCAGGTCAGAGGAGACAATCGTCACCTGAACATTAGCCTCTCCAAATTTATTTCACCTGTTGGCACACCTTAACGCTACCTGAGGGGTTAGGTAAGGTCAGGTCAGGTCAGGTTATGCTATGTTATACGGGTATGTTAGCGTGGTTAAACTTGTGGTCAGGTCAGGTCTTGCTATCTTATACAGGTACAGGCTATGTTATGTTTGGGGTAGTTAAACCTAAGTTAAAAAAAATTCCTCGTCATATTATCAACTTTGTAGTGTGTGTGTGTGTGTGTGTGTGTGTGTGTGTGTGTGTGTGTGTGTGTGTGTGTGTGTGTGTGTGTGTGTGTGTCCATCTGCAACACACAAGCATTGGAAAGCCACACTAACACACTGGCTTGTTAAATGTATATGTTTGTTAAGTAAAATAGTAAAACAAAATGTGGAACACAACCGAGACATCACTTTACATCAAGAGGTCGTGGTGTAGAGTTACTTAACCTTTTCACCACATGTCACGCACTAGTCATTTTCATTCCTGCTACCGCCAGATGATTTTATTCACCAGGTAAACCTCCTGCTGTGAAAGGGTTAAGCCAGTTAATGTGTACCTGTATGTAAGTAAAATCACTACCATGCAGAAAAATTCAACAATAAAATAAATAAAATAAACTAAGAAAGAAAAATGTAAATAAACTTTCCCACAGAGTAAAATAATAACAACAATGATAATAATAATATAATAAAACAATAAAAAATCGTTCATTAATACCCCCAAAAAATTGATGGCGTGTCATTCCACTAAATAATGAAAGAAACGAAGTATTATTGGAGACCTGACCACCTTTAATAAGACTTCATAGAGTCGTATGATGGACTAATCTCCAGAAATACTGATACCTCATCTTATCAGCCTCTATTGTGGAGACTAACGGAGCCTATCCATCTTCCTACGTCACTTATCTTCCTTATTAAATATTCCTCCTCCTAGATCACTTAGAAGGAGGTGGGGGGGTGTCAGGAGGGTAGAGAGACATCAGGTATCATTATGTGTCATGGTGTGTGTGTGTGTGTGTGTGTGTGTGTTGTGTGTGTGTGTGTGTGTGTGTGTGTGCGCGCTCCATGTTGACACGATTCTGTATATGGTGAGTGTTTAAAGTATGAGTGTGATGTGAGTAAAGAAAATATAAGAACATAAGAATGGAGGAAATGGGACTATTGGTCCATACTGGGCAGTCCCATTTACACCCAACCCCTATCGCTCATATATCCATCCAACCTATGTTTGAAGCTATCCAGCGTATTACAGTTAATGATGATGTTTGGTAACTTGTTCCACTCGTCCACTACTCTATTTCTAAACCAATGTTTACCTATTTCGTTAAAGGTTGTCCAACTCACAAAAAAACAATGCCATGGCAACCTGAACCCCTAAAACACACACACACACACACACACACACACACACACACACACACACACACAACCTCCCCACACACACACACACAACCCACAGACACACACACACACACACACACACACACACACACACACACACACACACAACCTCACAGACACACACACACACACACACACACAACCTCCTCACAGACACACTTTAAAACATGAAGAACAATCCCAGACTCGTTCTGTATCCTGCACCACGGCCACCAGACACCCTGACAAGAGGCAGAGTGACGTGAATGACATACCAGTGCTCTAAATACCATGAAAGACCACACAGTATATGCAGGTTTGTTTTGTTCATCGTTGGATCACGTGAAGATATAACAACCCCTCCAGCTTATTACACCAGGATGATTAAACAACCCTAATGTTACTTGGTTTGGTTAGGTATGGTTAGGTTAGGTTAGGTTAGGTTAGGTTAGGTTTAGTTTGGTTAGGTTATGCTGTGATTAGGTAGGTTAGTTGGTTTGGTTAGGTTATGTTTGGTTTGCTCTTGGTTTGCTTGGTTTATTTGGTTTTAAAAGGTTAGGTTTAGTTTGGTTTCAGGGTTTGGTTTGGTTAGGTTAGGCTTGGTTTGGTTTGTTAGTTGGGTTTGGCTTGATACCCCGCATCAACATAACATTATCCACTGTAAATTACATAGACGACATAACATAAACCTCAAACAATTAAATCACCAAACAAGATTCACTACAGTCACCAACACACACCTCCTACGATTGTCACCACCACAAGACACCTTATTAATACACCTTCTAGGACAATAAAACACTCCATTAATAGAAACACACCTCCTAGGACAATAAAACACCCCATTAATAGCAAAACACACTCTCCTAGGACAATAAAACACCCCATTAATAGCAAACACACTGAGACAAAAAACACCTAATAGCAAACACACCTCCTAGGACAATAAAACACCATATTAATAGTAATACATCCTCTCCTTGATCAAACACACACACACACACACACACACACACACACACACACACACACACACACACACACACACACACACTGGACAGCATCTCCCCTCAAGGATTACCACTAGCCTAACTAGACACAAGGTCCCCCCCCCACCTCTATTAGTCCTGTAGCTGAAAACAATTATTCCACGAGACTGGTTAACACTGCCTAACAACATCCACCTCGCACTTAAGACTACACCAGGAGGATTTGACTCTTCCTAATTAGCACATAATCCCTCTAATCCTGTGGGAGTCAGTCAATCAGTCAGTCAGTCAGGCCTCACACTGTCAGCACTCGAGTCAGCTGCCGACCAACTCAGTGTTTAATCTCTTTACAGACATACAGACAAACAACAATAAACAAGCAGACCGACAGACATAACAAAAACAAGTAAATGCGTCATAAGACAAACAAACACACAAACAAGTAAATGCGTCATAAGACAAACAAACACACAAACAAGTAAATGCGTTAGACAAAACAAACACACAAACAAGTAAATGCGTCATAAGACAAACAAACAAGTAAATGCGTCATAAGACAAACAAACACACAAACAAAATAAGACAAACAAACACACAAACAAGTAATAATGACACAGACGTTAATAATAAACAAACTGAGAAATAAATAAGATAATAGCTTAATAAAGAAGGATGGGACGAAACAAGTAAACAAATAAATACAGAAAAAAAAAAAGAAATGCAAGCAAAAGAAAGAAAACAAGAAGAAACAAGAGGAAAAAAGAGTAAAGCAAATAATGGGAGAGTCAAGAAACAAGGAAAAAATAAAGAAAGAAATTAAAAGACAGAGAAAGAAATTAAAAGATAGAGAAAAAGAAAATAAGAAAAGAAAGAAAGAAAGAAGAAAAGAAAGAAAGAAATTAAACGATAGAGAAAAAGAAAATATGAAAATAAGAAAGAAAGAAAGAAGGAAAGAAATTAAGAGAGAAAGAGAGAGAGAGAGAGAGAGAGAAAGAGAGAGAGAAAGAAAGAAAGAACAGTGTGTGGGTTGTGACTAACGATTTAAGTAATGTTATGATGGTCAACAACAGAACTTGGAACTAGAGGGGAGGAAGGAAAGAGAGGGAGGAAGGAGGGGAAGAAGAGAGGAAGGAGGGAAAGGAGGGAGGGAGGAGGAGGAGTAGGAAAAAAGATAGAAGAGAAGAGAAGTGGAGGGCAGGGAAGGAGAAGAATGAGGTAAGAAGTGGAGGAAGGGAGAGAGAGAGAGAGATGCTCTTGTCAGACGTTCCCACACAGACCTGACTGTTCATGTACACACACAACAAATTTGGCCTTGTTGACGCACACACGTTCTGTTTGTCTCGTCTATGTGGACCAACGCTAGTGTACACAAACGTGACCTACTTACACGTATACAGGTGCAAAAACACAGGCATATATACACACACACAGACGCACACACATTTATACACGCACACATGCAACACATACACAGTATTACACACATTTACACACGCAAACATGCAGCACACACACACACACACACACACACACTCACACCTAATATATTGCTACCCTTACACACACACAAGCTTGACCCTGTGCATCTAAACATAACACCTCAAGAACCTTACAGCTGTATACACATCTACACACACACACACACACACACACACACACACACATCTGACCACATATTACAAGCATCGCATACTTCACACACACACACACACACACACACACACACACACACACACACACACACACACACACACACACACACACACACTCAACAACATCCAGCTGAAAATTGAAAGGGCCTGCAAGAATCATGCTCGGCACCAGAATACTCCAGCTACACCAACAACTCTCCACCCTGGAAATGCCATCCTCAGTGACCTCCTACAGCACTGAAAAGGTTGGCCGTCAGACTACTGCACCACCCTCGTCATCGCCACCTCCTGCCACCTGCAGCCCCCCCACCCAACTCGCGCAGTCCGCCACTACAACAAAATTCAGCCCATAAGAGCCCGCACCGATAGATATAAGAACAGCACCATCCCATCTACTGTTAAAATAATAAACAACTCCTGATTTATGTACTGTACAGCCCTGCAAATGTATTCAATGCATATTATATCATAATGTCTAAATCAAATGTAAGTCTGTATATTTTCAGCCACCGACTGCAACTCTATTAATAAACAGTTTATTATTATTATTATTATTATTATTATTATTATTATTATTATTACCAAGCTCACTTGTATACAACACTAACACACACAAACTGATTCACACTTAACAATGTATCATCCCTCCCGTCCCTCTCAAGTAAGGCCCGTAAGTGCTCCCCTGATCATGCTGGTCGTGTGTAAACAAACTCCTCATCAGGTTACTGCCACACACACTCTCAAGTGACTTCCTTTACCACATGACCTTCCGAATTTTACTGATCAATGGAGGATTTACGCACCTTAACTTATTTTTCACCACTTAAGCGACCTAGGGGGTGGGTTGGGTTAGGTGGGGTAGGTTAGGTGGGTTTAGGTGGGGTAGGTTAGGTGGGTTGGGGTGGGGTAGGTTAGGGGTGGGTGTGCTAGTGTGGGTTGCTAGGTGGGGAGGTTAGGCTGAGTTAGGTGGGGTAGGTTAGCTGGGGTGATGGGGTAGGTTAGGTGGGGTGGGGTAGGTTAGGGTGTGTGGGTGAAGTTAGGTTAGTGGGGTGTGTGAGTTGGGTTAGGTGGGGGTAGGTTAGGTGGGTGGGGTAGGTTAGGTGGGGTGGGGTGGGGTGGGTTGGGTTAGGTGGGTGGGTTAGGTGGGGTAGGTTAGGTGGGGTAGGTTAGGTGGGTGGGTGGCTGGGGTAGGGGTAGGTTAGGTGGGGTAGGTTAGGTGGGTGGGTGGGGTTAGGTTAAGTATAAGCATGTACAGTACATAAACACCTTTTTAAGCATAAAACTGATATAAACTTAAATTTAATGCATAAATTTATGTCCACGAATTTCTTCTTTATACATACACACGTACACAAACACGTCCACGAACTTCAACTTCATACATACACACGCACAAACTAACCATTTAAAAATATATACACAAACACCTAATTAGAGCAGAAATAGATTTATAATTTTACAACAGGGCAGAAGTGGGGTAGTGATAGTGGTGGTCGGAGGTGATAGCGGCTAGTAGTGGTGGTAGAGGCAGCTAGTAGTAGTGGTAGTAGAGGACAGCTAGTAGTGGTAGTGGTGGTAGTAGAGGCAGCTGGTAGTGGTGGTAGTAGAGGCAGCTGGTAGGTGGTTATAGTAGTGGTAGGGTAGTAGATAATGGAGAGTGGTAGTAGTAGTGCAGTAGGGTGGTAGTAGTAAGAGTCATAGTGGTAGAAAGAGAGGCAGCTGGTAGTGGTGGTAGAGAGCAGCTGGTAGTAGGAAGAACAGTGGTGGTAGTAGAGGATAGTCATAGTGGTAGTAGAGGCAGCTGGTAGTGGTGGTAGTAGAGGCAGCTGGTAGTGGTGGTAGTAGGAGGCAGCTGGTAGTGGTGGTAGAGGCAGCCTGGTAGTGGTGGTAGTAGAGCAGCTGGTAGTGGTGGTAGTAGAGGCAGCTGGTGGTAGTAGAGGCAGCTGGTAGTGTGGTAGTAGAGGCAGCTGGTAGTGGTGGTAGTAGAGGCAGCTGGTAGTGGTGTAGAGCAGCTGGGTGGTGCAGAGGCAGCTGGTAGGTGGTAGTAGAGGCAGCTGGTAGGGGGGTAGTAGAGGCAGCCAGGTAGTAGAGCATGGTGGTGGTAGTAGAGGTGTAGTGGTGGTAGTAGAGGCAGCTGGTGGTGGTAGTAGAGGCAGCTGGTAGTGGAGGCAAGGCAGCTGTAGGTAGTAGAGGCAGCTGGTAGTGGTGGTGGTAGAGGCAGCTGGTAGTGGTGGTAGTAGAGGCAGCTGGTAGTGGTGGTAGAGGCAGCTGGTAGTGGTAGTGAGGCAGCTGGTAGTGGTGGTAGTGAGGCAGCTGGTGGCAGCTGGTGTGAGAGGAACACTGTCAATCGGTACTACTATTTAGGCCACACTAACCTCCTCTTTCATCACCACCGACAGAGTGGTTAGGGGCGCCCTCCCAGGCCAGGGGTCGACGTGTGTGGTGGTGGTGGTGGTGGTGGTGGTGGTGGTGGTGGATGGTGGTGGGTGTGGTGGTGGTGGTGGTGGTGGTGGTGGTGGTGGTGGTGGTGGATGGTGGGCAGGTGGTGGTGGTGGGGGTGGTGGTGGTGGTGGTGGTGGTGGATGGGGATGGTGGTGGGGTGATGATGGGGGTTAAAGTAGGAGGAAGGCTCTTGATGGGGTGGGTTGAGAGGTGCAACAAACCATCTCCTGCAGGCGAGAGAACTTCACCCATTTCCACGAGCTGTCAGCGGCCGTCAGAGATTTCCCAGAATATCAACAACAAACCGGGGTCCAAATTCTCAAAGGTTTCGGTAAATGAATATTCCACACAATTAATGATGTAAGAATTCTCCTTACTGGTTAACTTTAGATAAAAACCTCAAAATTAACATCCCTAAATTATTAAATAAACACGAATTAAACCTGTACTTAGATACGTTCACTTAGCAAAACAATCATTAGATAAGATTAAGGTTGAATCTTTTTTTTGTGCCACTCCGTTTGAGGCAGTGCGGATATAGCACACTGAACACCAAGCCTTTAGCACCTAAGAAATCAGCGTGGGAGGCAATGTACTCGACCGTCTCCTTTACCCCAACTATAGTCAGGTACCCATCCACAGCTGAGTCAACTGTGGGTACCTGGGGGCACGAGGCGATTGGCACAGTCAAAAGACCAAATCTACCTCCGGAATGTTCAATGATGCGAACAGTTGTATCACTCTTCACAAACTCACACACACTGTATCCTGAGTACCTGTCCCACCTCGTTTTCACTCCCTAGCGCACTCTTACCTCCCCCAAGTGAGAGTGGAGCCGCCAGTAAACACACAACCTCTCACAGCTTAATGGATTGGAAGTAAGCTGCGAGTGCGAACCACGGCGGCGCCTTCCCTACAGTGAGGCGCATAGTGTCTGGGAGGGAGGGACGACAAGAAAGGACAGGGAAAAGGTAAGTGAAATAAAGGACGAGAGAGAGAGAGAGAGAGAAAATAATCAATTGAGCACACACACACACACACACACACACACACACACACACACACACACACACACACACACACACACACACACACACACACACACCATTACCAAGGTTTAGGTATACATACACTAGTCCAAGGGTAATCTTCTCCACGGCAAATGACTGTAAAATTAGAGGTTGTGGCGGGTTGGTTAAGACGAATAAGGTTTGGTTAGGTTAGGGAGAGGGGGGGGGCATATCCAAAACCACTTCGTGTTTGTTATATCTCTCTCTCTTTAGCTGGGGCACAACCATCATCATTCATCACACACCAATCTCTACTATCCCTCCCCTCCCCCTAGCCCCTCACAGTCCGGCGTGATCACTGCCAGAATTGTGACAGCTGTACTCCCTCCGGCAGTTCCATTTCGACATTTTTTCATAGTTATCAACAGCGCAATCACGGTGAGTGGAGGGTGAAATGACCCTGAAGACTTGGAATACCTTTTTTTTTGTTTTACTTTCAAAGAACAAAGGACTGTTCAGGGAATTTTCAAAAGGAGCCACTCAACGCAATTGCTGTTAAAATCTTTCTAATTTTCTAAAAAAAAAAAAATACTCGAATGCGGTTTCGTTCACTTAGTATCTAAGGACGAGATTCACACACACAAAAAATCGAATCAAAATAATGAGTAAAAACGCATTAAAATTACCATATGACTTTTATCATAACTAGATACAAGGAGTTTGCAGTCGAACTTGCCACCCCCCTCTGTTCTATTATTAATGCATCCCTCAGACAAAGCAAATGCCCTAATGAATGGAAAACCGCATTTGTCACCGCCATCCCCAAGGTCACCACCCCACAGTCCCCTAACGACCTCAGGCCAGTTGCCATTACCCCCATACCCAGTCTACTTTGTGAGGACTTTGTCTTTGAGTGGGCATTTGCCAGAATCTATCAGTCAATTGATCCACAGCAATTTGGCAATATTAGGACCTCCTCTACATCACACTGCTTGGTGATCTTTCTGGATTTTCTGCACAAAAACTTGCAGAAACGTAAGACATCACTGGCCGTTGCCCTTGTTGACTTCAGGAAGGCCTTTGACCTTGTTGATCACTGCACTATCATCAACAAAGCTATTGCACTAGGGCTGCCCACCAACCTGGTCTCATGGCTCACTGATTTCTTGAGTGGACGTCGCCAGGCAGTGAAGTATCAGGGCTCGGTCTCCACATTCCAACACCTCACCTGCGGTGTTCCCCAGGGGACCACTGTGCTTCCTCATCCTGATCAACGACGCTCTATCGGACACTCCTCACAGGTGGAAGTATGTGGATGACTGCACTGTGGGGGTTTCAGTGGACAACACCGCACCAGACTACTCATCGCTACAAGGCATCCTGGACAGGCTACAGGCATGGACTATGGAGAACAAGGTCACCATCAACCACACCAAAACTGTAGTCATGCACATCAATACCGCCACCACTCCAGTGCAAGCCCCAGCAGTCACAGTGGGTGCCCATCCTTTCCAACTGGTGCAGTCTGCCAAACTGCTGGGTGTAACTATAGACAACATACTTGACTGGAAGGCCCATGTAAATAACACAGTCAAGGCAGCGTCGTACCGTCTCCACATGCAACGACGACTTAGGTCACTTGGGACACCCACGCCAGAGCTGAGGACCATCTACAACGCCTTTATTCTCCCCAAACTAACGTATGCGTCACCAGCCTGGTCGTCTTCTCTCAACTCCACCCAACAACGTCAGCTAGAGAAGGTACAGAAAAGGGCCTGCAGAATCATGCTCGGCGCAGAATACTCCGGCTACACCAATGCTCTCTCCACCCTGGAAATGCCATCCCTCAGTAACCTCCACCACCAGGCACTGGAAAGGTTTGGCAGCCAATTAATGCACCACCCTCGTCATCGCCACCTCCTGCCACCGGCAGCCCCCCGCCCACCTCGCGCAGTCCGCCACTACAACAAAATTCAGCCCATAAGAGCCCGCACCGAAAGATATATGAATAGCACCATCCCATCTATTGTTAAAATAATAAACAACTCCTGATTTATGTACTGTACAGCCCTGTAAATGTATTCAATGCATATTATATCATTATGTCTAAATCAAATGTAAGTCTGTAAATTTTCAGCCACCGGCTGCATTTCTATTAATAAACCGTTTATTATTATTATTATTATTATTATTATTATTATTATTATTATTATTATTATTATACATTCACTTAACACCACCAGATACTAACTTCTCCTCCTCGCTGGTACAAAGTGAACCCTACCCAGTTAATTTAAGGTTAAGATTAATCAGTTACATACATTCTGACATCTTTACTTACGAGAAATAATTACCGTATGAACCTTTTGTGAATCTGGGCCTTGGAGATAGACTGTACAAACACCATCAAAGTGTCTTACCTGGATCACCACCTTCCTCAGCTGTGACCTTCCTAATCTATGTAAGAAGGACGGCTTACCTGCAAGGAAGAAAGTCCATAATTTAGATACATTACCAGAAGGGTGACGTACGTCGTAAGGTTTGACTACAGAATTAAAAGTAGTTTCCAATTTTTAAAACCTGTGTGAAATTTATTTAAGTTCGTCCTTTTTTTTCAATTTATTTTATGGAATTGGAAAACGAGAGCTGTAATGAAGGTTGGACTAATCCACAACATCCAATCACGCCTCCTGTAAATCACCCCAGATCCAATCACGTCTCCTGTAAATCACCTCACATTTGCTGGTCACACACACACACACAGATCTCTTTCTCCCTCTCTCTCTCTCTCTCTCACACACACAAACACACGCTCCTCTCTCTCTCTCTCTCTCACACACACACATCTCTCCCTCCCTCCCTCCCTCCCTAACACAGTACACAGAGGGAGGGAGAGTCAGTGCTTAGCGCCCCACTCCGGCATCAGTGAGTCCATTCATGAATCACGTTACACCCAGTTCATTCACAAAATAAATACCCCCCCCCCCATCACACGTAGGTGGATAATGCTGATGATTATAATGGCACGTAATAACCAGCGATGAAAGGATAATAAGCAACTGCAGTAAATATATAATTAGCAACAGCAGGAATAAAAGGAGAATAGTCAGCAAAATCAACAATAATGATGATGATGGGTGTGGTGTAATGTGATGATGGGTGTGGTGTAATGGTGACGGACAGTGGGAGTAATGTATAAATATATATAATGGTGGTGGTTGACAATGGTGAGGATGAATGGTGATGATGGTGATGAAAGTAGTACAGTACCTATAGACACGAACATCGCTTCACTGTTTAAAATAATTAATGGTGAACTACAATGTAAAACCAAGTAGCAGGATTATATATTTTTCGTTATTTCTGGTAATTCAATAAGTTTAATGTCAAAGTAATTTAATACAACAATAAAAGTTACAAGAATGATAAAAATAATAAAATAACAAAATTCTATGAGTAATAATTCTGTGAGATTATTATTATTATTATTATTATTATTATTATTATTATTATTATTATTATTATTATTATCACTACCAATACTATTACTAATTACAATAACAATAATAACAATAACATACCTTCAACTCTACAGCTACAGCTTGTACGTAATCAATGCCGAGACTAAACGCACATGATCAATAACACCATCACCAAACCAAGTCATCAAACCAACACACTGTTAACTTCTCTACACCATTGACGCCACAGATTAGAAGCTAAAACCACATCTCTTGTTGCAAATCATCAATTCAAAACTTTACTTCCGTGTATTAGTTCTGGCGTATAGATTGCGTGAGAGAGAGAGAGAGACCGCTTTAAGCATCAATCATTACCCCGTGTTCTACCCCGTGTTCAAAGCTGGATTATATTATTTTTTTCTAACTTTTTTTTGATGTATTTAGCTGAATATAAGCCTCTTGATGTTATGTACCGGAACGCTTACATATGAACCTGTCTATAAATATCTGGTAATACCTGTCTGGGACTTAAAATATCAGACAGGTAAGTTTGTGAAGGCTGAGAGTACTAATTACTGTCTCACCTGCTATGTTTATTGTCATTTATTTCCTTCCTCTATCCATCCCTCCTCTCTACACCTGTACTCTTTCTTACAATCCTCCATCTAACTACCTTCCACACGACCACACTCTCTTTACCCCCCTCCCATCCTCCAAACGATCCATTATCATCCTCCAACACTCTCTCCTCCATCCTCCAAACCCATTATCATTCTCCAACACCCTTTCACCTCCATCCTCCAAACGACCCATTACCACCCTCGAGCTCCCTGCCAAATCCTCCAAAAAATGCCCCTCCTATTCTTCAACTCACAGCCCCCTCCCACCACCACCACCACCCGCCCACTAAATCATCCCCCAAAATGTCAATACCAAGAGGAGAACCGCCCAGCAAAGGTTCACACTCCCAGAAGCAGCCTCACCAACACTACACATGGAGAAATTCGACAATGAGAAGGTGAAGGTTTAATCTCTCTCTCTCTCTCTCTCTCTCTCTCTCTCTCTCTCTCTCTCTCTCTCTCTCTCTCTCTCGGATTACGGTAAACATGTCAGTCGCTTGTTAACTACATACCAAACGCTACTGTTGGGTCAAATGAGCACCTAACCTGAATTAGATTTCAACCTAACCTAGATATTAGAATTGGGGTCCATATGGCCTGATGGGTCATTCAGATTGTGGTCCATTTAAACTGATGCCCCATTAAGACAAGGTTTCGATTCTAAAGGTCAGGTCAGGCTTCAACTTAGGATGGGGTCTATTAGAACAAGGGCTTATTAGGACAGGGGCCTCTAAGGACTGACGACTATTAGGACAAGGGGGCCAATGAAGAAAAGAGCCTATTAGAACTAGGCCCTATATGGAGAAGAGTCTAATAGGACAGGAGAGTATTACGATTAAGGCGAATAAGAAACAGGGACCCAGTCATCTCACCAGCAACCACAAGCAGAACACTCCCGGATGTCAACCACACAGTGTCTCCCTCCCTGACTGACACACACACACACACACCACCCACATACACACACACACACACACACACACAAGCACATACACATCTGCAGGCAATTTTCTCCAGTGAGTGAAGAAAAAAATATAGAACAAAAATCTCAAGTGTGTGTGTGTGTTTGTGTGTATGTGTGTGTGTGTGTGTGTGTGTGTGTGTGTGTGTGGAGCAGGCAGGCGGGCTCCACTCTGTGTGACTCTCATGCGGGTATACTTAGTGAACAAACTCCGAGGTCATGTAGACGAGTATGCTTGGGCAATATCTAAGGGAGGGTGGGGGGTCCATAAAATGATTTCTGATATGCTAGGAAGTATACTCGTGGATGTCAGATCATGTGGGTTATAGTAGTATACTCAGAGGTGTTATAAAATGTTGTGGTATATTTAACCAGTAAGGGAATGACCAGGAGTATACAGTGTTTTTTTTTCCCCGAGGTGTGGAATGAACACAGGCAATAAGACCCGAGATGTGGAATGAACACAGGCAATAAGACCCATCAGGAATAGATTATACTCCTACTATTTCAGGGATTACATAACATACTCAAGTAGCCCAGTGTCCGTGTGGGTTATATCATGCTATATTGGGACTTATGAATCACGCTTAAGCAACAAGATCAACGAGGGCTTATAAAATACGTTCAAGCATCACAGAGGTTCATGACGGATATATCCTTTGTTATTCCAGAGCTTCTTGAGTAGTATACTGTAGTAATATAATTGGCTAGGGGTATAACGGATATACTCGGGTGATTATTATTATTTCTTTTTGGGGGGGGGGGGTTATAGGCCTACTCAAATATTACCGAGAATTCATTTTGAGATACAGAAAACATATCCAGAGGTCATAAGTAATATATTAACCTTGTTTGATATACCCTGAGGAGCATACCAACCAATTCCAGGGTCATAGGTAAAGTATATACCCAGTTAATGTCAGGTCAAGTAGCGACACCAATGAGAAAGCGTGAAAATCAGTGACCTTGTTTAAACGTGTCGTGAAGAAAAACATACAAACAGATATCACTAATAAATATATACCCAGTTAAGGTCAGGCCAGGCATAAACACCACCCAGATAGCATGAAAATTAATGACCTTGTTTATAAATATCACGACGAACATAACACACAGATTAAGAAATTATATGCAGTTAAGGTCAAGCCATGCAGACACCAACACCAACCCCGAATGCATGAAAAAATAGAATGACCTTGTTTACAAATGTCGTGAGTGAAATACAAAACCCACTCACATCATCACGAGAGAGACTCAGCTACGTCGAGCCAAAGGAGAACATAACTCAGGGCAGCGAGAGGTCAGGGGGACACATAGAGACACATCCCGAGTGCTCTAAAGGGATGGGTGGGGATATGCACTCAAACCAGCTGTCACTAGGAGGTGGTAAATTTACATGGGTGCAGCTCCTAGACATGCGGGTATTGGTTTCACTGTTTACCATACGATTATATACCCCCCACCCACCCACCACGACCCCCCCACCCACCACGACCCCCCCACCCACCACGACCCCCCCACCCACCCGACTATCACCATTACCACCATCCACACGACCTGCATCATTGTATTAGTTTGTATAGGCTAATATAAATGAATACTTTTTCTTTACTGGATCATCTTCTAACACATCAATTTAAGAAACAACCAAGAATTAATCCCAGCTTGGTAAACACTGCACGGTGACAAGGGGTTATTGCAACTAAGTAGCAAAAAAAAAAAAAAACCCTCAAGTGATTACAATGCTCGGTTATTGCTTCGCCATTATATCAACTTGTGTTGAAACATTTAAATGAATACCAAGACTTTTACCTGACATTAGTTACTGGGATTTACAACTTACCCTGGAGATTCCTTTATGAGCGGGAGTCACTGCTGTGCATATCTGATCACCGAGGCTGTTCGTGTTTGTACCCTCAGTTGTGTTGTAAATTAAAGGACACATACAATCTTTAATGTCCCCTTCACCTTCGTGTGTCCTCTTCCCTCGTTTTAGCTCTCTCCTTTGACCTTCCTCCTCTTCTCCTCTCTCGATTCTTCCTTGTCCTCTCTCAAGTACCCAGATTCTTCTTCTTCTTCTTCTTGTGACCATTATCTTCCTCCCTTACCTCTCCCTTACCTTCCACCTTTCTCTTCCTGAATCTCCCCTAATTCTTCCCGTCACCTTCCTCCCTGCCCCCAGCACCCGTGAACGTGATCAGAGTTCCTCCGACATATTGGACAGAGCGCGGTGAGGTGGTAGGGTGTGGGGAGGTTTCTATCATACAAGCAGGAGGGACACCTCGTTAGTGCTCCGGGGTAACAACTCTCACAGTAACCTGAATCACATTATTTTTTCCCAGCGTTCATCAGCCATACTCTCCGCCTTTCCTGACCTGACCAAGAGCTGTTATTTTCCCTTATGGGGGATTTTTTCCCTACACCGAGGTCCATCTTGAGAAACTTCTTGATATATTTAAAAAAAAAAATCTAACCTCACGATTTGTTTTTCTTAACAGATTAAAAGGTTTACAAAGTTTACCCTGACTAATTCTAAAGCAAACGTATCAAGAATAGTCCCAGTGCACTTTTGAGGCCATTGTGCATACCATCTCTGTGCCGCAGTTAAAGCGAGCCAATCAAGTCCACAGTCGAGGTTAAGGGGAAAGTTCAACGTCGTGGGTCATTGTGCTTGAAGTCACCGTCATTGCCCTTACCTCTTCATTGCCCACCACACCTATGATTTGAACCCCTTCAATGTAAACACGTGTAAACTGATCAGATACAACCACAGTAAACAATACAAATCCACGACCAATCACACTGTAGCTGCTGCCCTTCGCTACTATTCTATACACCTACGAGTATTACCCTATGATCAACACTCACCTATACTAAACCTGCGATCAAGCCACCTGTTGCTGCTCGCTTACAACAATAGGCCGCTGGCTACCTTCCCTCGGCCACCACGACCCTCTACCACCACCACCACCTACTCTGCGGGGACCACTCGTGCTCCTCTAGCCCTTTTAAAAGCCCTTAATCCCTCGGAATGTTATTAGTGGCGCCCCCGAGCTCGTCAGGAGGAGGATCCCGGCGCCATTAGCCCCGGCAGGAAATTGAATGTGTGCCGGTAAAAGCTTCGGATCACGTCACCAAGTTGGTCCTCCTCCACACATACACACACACACACACACACATAAACACACATACACACTAGGGGAAGGGGGGGGGGTGGTGATCTTTTAGGGGTCTACGTTGGTCTGTTGTGGTCTATTGTAAGTCTGTTTTAAGTTTGCCTTTCACTTTTTTTATGATGGTTTATGGCCTATTTTTGTATTTTGATTTTTTGTTATTAGTCTACATTGGGATTGTTTCAGTACTATTTATGTCACTATTAGTTTAATTATAGATATATTTTATTTCGGGCTATTGGAAGATTTTTTTTTTTGGGGGGTCCAATTTAGGTCGTTCCGGTCTATCTTTTCACAACTTTTTCCTTCTTCTCAACCTTCACAAACATCCCTTGACCAGCCACGTCACACACACACACACACACACACACACACACACACACACACACACACACACACACACACACACACACACACTCACAAAAAAAAAATAACATCTCTACATAATTACTAACCAAGACATTAGAGATAATTTGATGACCTCAGTACAAAATAAGGTCAGAGGTCAAGCACAGAAATGACCAATTGGAGGAATATATAACAGAAATATACATTAACAGTGGCCGGTAGATTTGTCCCTTTAAAGATAAACCCTAAACAATTTATATAGTCGCCTCCCCCCCCTCCACGATGCTGAGAATTTATTTAGACATCTTGTTCTGAACGTCTCCATGCAATTTTTTTTATTTGTGTGTGTGTGTGTGTGTGTGTGTGTGTGTGTGTGTGTGTGTGTGTGTGTGTGTGTGTTGACATCTTCGTGTTTTTGGGCATCAAGGAGTCAAAAAATATGTTCTCCACTCACTTGTTGCGAACCTTTAAGAATTTTGCCCCCCTAAAAATCACAGGACAAAAAATGGCGTTACGGGAAAATCAATAAGCGTTCGTACGTGTGTCTACAAATCCGAATCTTTGTTTCCTCTGAAGATACGATCAATGGCGGGTCGAGGGAACTGGCAGGTAGTTCCCAATCACATAAATCCCAACCACTGCCTACGATAAATCCAAATCTACACATTTTCTTTAAATCCCCAACATTCAGACTTACGTTAAATCCTAGCCCTCAGCCTTACGTTAAATCTCAAACCTCAGATTTACGATAAATTCCAACACTCAGCCTTACGTTAAATCTCAAACCTCAGACTTACGATAAATTCCAACACTCAGCCTTACGTTAAATCTCAAACCTCAGATTTACGATAAATTCCAACACTCAGCCTTACGTTAAATCTCAAACCTCAGACTTACGATAAATTCCAACACTCAGCCTTACGTTAAATCTCAAACCTCAGACTTACGATAAATTCCAACACTCAGACTTACGATACATCCCAACCCTCACGACATAAAATACCTCGTACATAAAAGCAAGCTTAAATAAACTCCCTACATAACTTAAGTGAAAACTGGTGATTAAATCGTAAAGTGAACGGAAAATATAAACGAAATCCCAAGTACCCGTAATTTTCATCATGTAAAAACGAGGAGAAATTGTCTTAAGTTGCGCGTAAATTATCGTATCTGATTTCACAGTTCTGACTCGAAACACGAAGATCAAAATAGCACCTAATATACTGTACACCGAGACTATACTAACAGCATACCTAATATCATCCCAAGTTAGGCACCAGGATTGATCGTGTTGATATCAGAGGGCTATGAGCCGATCATGGTATTATTAATTCAACGGGTAATACCGTATGACTCACACGGCCATAACCCAAACACGCACAGCATTAAATAAACAAGATAAACCGTATAAATCACACACATTAACACACACACATATAATTAAGGCTACCTAAACCACCGTATAGATCACACGGGCATAACCCCCACTGCATCAAGACCATAAGAATCACCGTATACATCACACTCAAGACCATAAGAATCACCGTATACATCACACTCAAGACCATAAGAATCACCGTATACATCACACTCAAGACCATAAGAATCACCGTATACATCACACTCAAGACCATAAGAATCACCGTATACATCACACGGCAAATAGCCCATCGAATGCCGGAAACGCAGGTAATGCCCGGCACAGGTAACACGGCAGAAAACACGGCAGAATTATAGTCATTACGAGGGTAAACGACGGATATGAGCTGTAAGTTACCGCTGTAAATGCCACCTACATTTACACGGTATTGTTGAGCAGAATGGAGGAGGTAACACAAGGGCGGGCCCCGACAGCCTCCCATAAACCACTCTCTTTATTAACTCCCTGAATAACTCTCTCTATTCACTAGTTAATTATCCTCTCTGGCACTGCTGGTCATTATAATTACTACATCCGGCACTGGTGGTCATTATAATTACTACATCCGGCACTGCTGGTCATTATAACAGCTGCAAGTGGCACTGGCACCCTTTGACGTTAAAACTTGCTGCACTTTTACTCTGGCACTGGTGGATATTAAATTTTACTACATATGGCGCTCCTGGTCATTCAACTGTTGTATATGACACTGATACTGTTAGGCATTATATATATATTCACGATCTCCCACAGCTGTGCATTAAAACAACTACATCTGGCACTGTTGGAAAATAAACAGGTACATCTGGCACTATTGGACAAAAAACAACTACATCTGGCACTGCTGAGCATTAAACTGATGCATCCGGCACTGTTTAAGCTGGTACAGTAGAGGCATGAGTCAGAAGTGAAGTCACAAACCAAGTGTAAGTGTATATATACTGTACTGAAGGTACCAGCAGCTGCCGCCACCACCCTCGACACACTGCTATCACCACCACCATCACCACTACCACCACCATCACCACTACCACCACCACCACCTTCACCACCACCACCTTCACCACCACCACCTTCACCACCAACACCCCCACCACAGTCATCATCACCACCACCACCACCACCACTACCACCACCATCACCACTACCACCACCACCACCACCTTCACCACCAACACCCCCACCACAGTCATCACCACCACCACCACCACCACTACCACTACCACCACCATCACCACCCCTACCACAGTCATCACCACCACCACAAAAACAATGATGATCCCGCCAGTCCCTACTCCTCCTCCCTCCCTCCACTCTATTTCATTCCACCTCCCGATCTTCCTTCCCTTCCTCTCACCTCACATTCCTCACTCTCTCTCTCTCACACATTCCTCCCTTCACCTTCTCCCTTCCTCTCACATCGCACCTCCTCCCCTCCTACTTCCTCTCACCTTGCATCCATCCCTCTTCTCTTCCCCATCTCCTAGTTTTCTCTCATAAAAACTTTGGGTCATATTCTTCAGTAACTCTCAAAAGTTATATCAATAAAGCACAAACTACTCAGACTTAAGAGGGTGTCATGGTAATAAAATAATAACAATAATAGCTATGAGATGATGATAATTATAATAAAACTAATAATAATAATAATAATAATAATAATAATAATAATAATAATAATAACAATAATAATAATAAGTTGAGAACAGTGTGAAGGTAACTGAGCACTGACTCCAAGACGACCTGACATTCTGATGGACAACCTCCACGGCACACTTCCTTGAGCTGGTAGTTGCCAAGACGCCTTTCAATATAAGCTTCAGAAGAAAAATTAGTGAATTAATTACCCGAACTTAATATCATTATTCAAATTAGTTTTTTAATTAAGGAAGCAATCCGACCATCAACTATATTTTACTTCTGGAGTCGTACTTTTAACGATTTGTCTTAAAAATTATCAACGACCCTGACTACTGTTTTCTACCACACTGTGTATGGAGACATCACATATACAACACACTCTAAGTAGCCAGCAGCTCACTGAACTGTCATCAAACACAGCAATATCTGGTGACAAGTTTGTGAAAGGACTTGCAATTCTACCATAACACTGCCATTCAGCAACAGTCTAAGTCACTCTTCGTATGTAGCTGTCTGTACACGACACACTCCACAAAAAGACAACATTTTATTCATAACACCACGGCAAAAAACACTAATAAAACCCAATGGTAACACACACACACACACACACACACGCATTTGTTACACCGCATTTGTCACCCCCATACCCAAGGTCACCACCCCACAGTCCCTTAACGACCTCAGGCCAGTTGCCTTACCCCCATACCCAGTCTACTTTGTGAGGACTTTGTTTTTGAGTGGGCATTTGCCAGTAACTATCAGTCAATTGATCCACAGCAATTTGGCAATATGAGGACCTCCTCTACATCACACTGCTTGGTGAGCTTTCTGGATTTTCTGCACAAAAACTTGCAGAAACGTAAGACATCACTGGCCGTTGCCCTTGCGGACTTCAGGAAGGCCTTTGACCTTGTTGATCACTGCAATGTTATCAACAAGGCTATTGCACTAGGGCTGCCCACCAACCTGGTCTCATGGCTCACTGATTTCTTGAGTGGAGGTCGCCAAGCAGTGAGGTATCAGGGCTTGGCCTCTACATTCCAACACCTCACCTGCGGTGTTCCCCAGGGGACCAAGATGGGACCACTGTGCTTCCTCATAAGAACATAAGAAGAACATAAGAATGGAGGAAACTGCAGCGGGCCTATTGGCCCATACTGGGCAATCCCGTTTACACCCAACCCCTATTGCTCATATGTGCATCCAACCTATGTTTGAAGCAATTCAGCGTATTCGAGTTAATGATGATATTTGGTAACTTGTTCCATTCATCCACTACTCTGTTTCCAAACCAGTGTTTACCTATTTCACGCCTAAATCTAAATTTGTCCAATTTAAAACCATTGTTACGAGTTCGCTCCTGGTTGGATAATTTGAGTACCTTTGTAATGCCCCCTTTGTTTAGCCCTGCCTTCCACTTATACACCTCTATCAGGTCGCCCCTCGCTCTACGTCTCTCAAGGGAGTGCAGATTAAGATGGTTTAACCTGTCTCTATACTCAAGGTTCCTAATGCCCGGGATTAGTCTTGTCATTCTCCTCTGAATTCTTTCCAAGGATTCTATATCCATTCTGTAATACAGTGACCAGAACTGAACTGCGTAATCCAGGTGTGTCTTCACAAGAGCAAGATACAGTTTTAGGATGACCTCGCTAGTCTTGTAACTAACACTCCTTTGTATGAACCCAAGTACTTTATTAGCCTTGTTACGAGCAAAAACACATTGTTTACTTGGCTTAAGGTTCCTACTTATCATTACTCCTAAATCTCTCTCGCAGTCGGATTTCTCTATGGCATCGTTGTTCATCTGGTATCTGGTTTCCCTGTTTACATTTCCTATACTGAGTACTTTACATTTGTCGATGTTGAATTTCATCTGCCATTTTTCAGACCATTCGAAAAATTTGTTTAGATCCTCCTGTAGTTTTGCCGAGTCCTCGTCAGATTTGATAACACGTCCTATTTTAGTATCATCAGCAAATTTACTTATGTTGCTGTCTATGCCGATATCTATGTCGTTTATGTATATAATAAACAATAATGGTCCAAGTACTGAGCCTTGGGGAACTCCACTTGTGACGTTGCTCCAATGGGACTTAGTGCCGTTAATGCTCTGTTTCCTGTCCTGTAACCACGCCCTAATCCATTTAAGGATGTCACCTTTGATGCCATGAGCTTCTACTTTTCTAATTAGTCTTTCGTGGGGGACTCTGTCGAAGGCTTTACCAAAAGAATCGAGATATACCACATCATAATTGTGCCCTTCGTCCACCGATTCGAAAACTGATGAAAAGAATGTTAATAGATTAGTTAGACATAAACGCCCGCTTGTGAAGCCATGTTGGGAATCATTGATCAACTTGTGCTTCTCCAGGTGGTTTCGAATAGAGTTTGAAATGATTGATTCAAGTAATTTGCCTACTGGCCAGTATTGTGACTGATTGGGCGGTAGTGAAGATAGTCCTCCATACGTCAGTGTACATGCATATCTCCAGGATTCTGTTACCACCTGTTTTTGGAACGTATTCAACAACTTTATAAGGGCTTTTAGCTCTTCGCCACGTTGCTTCATCTCTGGCAAATATCTCGCCGAGACCAGGGTGACTTATTCCGGCACCGTTTCTATTTGCCCACCAACATCGTTACTAGTCACTACACCATCTCATAATTTGTTTCCTTTACTATCTCTGAATAGAGTCGGTTTTTCCTCGGTATCATGTTTAAATTTTCGGTGGTGAAAACTGTTGAAAAATATTTATTCAAATTATTTATGTGTCTCCGTCGTTATCAGTAGGCTGCTTTGAATCTGACGTGGTAGTCCGTCCTTTTTCTCAAATATTTTAGTTTTGATACATTTGGTAAGATCCACTTTGGGATTTGTCCTTCGCCTCCCATATATCCTTACCTCATTAAACTTCCTCCTTTTTCCTTATCTCCAGTTTTGCTTCCTATTCATGTGCCCTCTCAATAGTCCCGGAGGTGAATTTCGCCCACGATTTATCCTTTTTAGCCTTCCTTTGTTGGTAGTGTTCTGGTAGTATTTATCCATTTGGATCATTTATTTGTCTGATCTGAGTTTTTGTATGGTATGTTGCCTTTGTGCATTAAGTAACTCACTATTTAAATTGTGGAGTAGACACCAGCAATCTCAGAATCTCATTCAGGTCAGTTCATCCCTGTCAGTTCCACTGACCCAACACGACACCCTACCTAAGCTCTCTTAAACTGTCAAAAGTTTGCCCTTCTGAAATCTGGTACTAGTGAGAATTTTCCTTACGTCTGCCCGAAAATCTAACTGGAGATGAAGATTTCTTTGTGAGTCTGCTGTTTTTGAGTTCGTTTCCCTACCGACATTGCTAATGGGGTTTTCTCTGTTTGACAAAGCTAAATCCAATATATTGACCCACCCCGTGTGGGTTCGATTTATATCATTACGACTTAGGAAACAGTCCTGGATCGTTTTCGAGAAAATCCTCTGATTCTGGAAGGTTACCAGGTCGGTCCAATCCTATTTGGCCAGGATTAAAATCGCCTACTATACAGACTTTGTTGTGTATGGAAGCCCTCGCATTTCATCCCAGATAAATGCAACTCATTAGCCTTCTATCAAGATTGGGGGTCTCCTGGCCTCCTGTGATTAATTTTTCCAGCCAAGTAAGCCAATTCTATCAAGTGTTTCTGTATTCCTCTCAGTTTTTATTTCCTTATTTACTACACACTTCAGATTATCCTAACATAGATTGCTACTTTCCGCCTCCTTTCCTGGTCTGCCTATCGGTATGGAACAGTTTGTAACCCACAATTTGGTGACTGGGCCCTGGCCAATTCACGTGTGTCTGGGTTGATCCATGTTTCAGTGAATGCAATTATATCATTCTTCGAGTACATACAAGGCCTTAATATCATCCATTTTGTTTTCTCATACTTCTACTGTTTCGTAGTATACATTGCAGTTAGTGGTGTTCTGAGTCACTCCACTACCGCTTTTGGTTTTAAACTCCTGTGTTGGTTTGTCATCATTCCTAACACTACTTCCTGTAATCTTTCGCCTTGTTTTCCCATCCCCACTGCAGTCTCCTCAACCCCCCCATGCCCTTATGTTCTCTTGCTTGGTTTAAAGACTTCCGATATCTTTTGGGCACCTCTAGAAACCCCAGCCAGAATTTGCTACTCATCCCTGAGACGTTTTTTCATCCCCTAGCATAAAGGTCCTTCTCCTGCAGAAGTTGTCCCCGGTTGGCTTCAATGAATGGAACTGATATTGACACACGTATCCTGTCAAGGCGATTGGTTCAACACCAGCTGCGCCAAACTGGCCATTCACCAACTCTGGGCAGGACACCGCATATGATGGGGATCCTCACTGGTCTGTCGATCACCTTGTTGCCTTGAACTTGTCAAAACCTCGCTCCTACACCGGCCAATATCTTGCCTCCTGCTAGAGGCAGATAAAAGGTTTGTTCCCATTACCGAACAAGATATTGTCCATCCTGTCAATTATATCCCCACAGCTCCTGGCAACACACCCTCATCCTATTTTTTGTTTTGCAAGGCCCTGTCCATGTACCTTACCTGTAGTCACCAACAATTTAAGTTTTTTATACCTTCACTTTTCATCCCTGCCCCATTCCGCGTCAGTGCGTCTATCAAGGGAATGACAGGTTGGTACACTTAGCTGTTGTTGTAAGTTGTTGTAAATATCTTTAGGTAACCTTCTTCACCACCAGCTTTTGTCTTCCCTTTACTACTCACAATTTTCCACTTTCAAAGCAGTTTTTCGTCAGACACTGGCTTTGCACCATTGGCCTCTCCTTTTAACATCACTTCAGCTCTTTCCTTAATTTCCAAGTTAAACGGCCTCTCCAATTTCAACTTGGCCTCGCCAGTTCTTCCTTCAGACCACTCCAGTTTGGTCAACAAGCTCTCATACCCAAGACACGCACATAGCTCTGGCCATCCGGAAATGTTGCTCCCTCAGGGCTAACCCTGCGTGACCTTTCCCTAGTGAGGTCAGAACACATCCTGATCAACGACGCTCTATCGGACACTCTTCTGGGTGGAAGTGCGTGGATGACACTGTGGGGGTTTCAGTGGACAAAACACCGCCCAGACCTATCGCTCCAGGCACCCTGGACAGGCTACAGGCATGGACTACGGAGAACAAGGTCACCATCAACCACACCAAAAGTAGTCATGCACATCAATACTGCCTGCAGTGCAAGCCCCAGCAGTCACAGTGGGTGCCCATTCTCTCCAGCTGGTGCAGTCTGCCAAACTCTTGGGTGTAACTTAGAACAACAAATTTGACTGGAGGCCCATGTAAGTAACACAGTCAAGGCAGCCTCGTACCGTCTCTACATGCTCACGAAGACTTAGGTCACTTGGGACACCCACGCCAGAGCTGAGGACCATCTACAACGCCTTTATTCTCCCAAAACTAATGTATGCGTCACCAGCCTGGTCGTCTTCTCTGAACTCCACCCAACAACGTCAGCGAGAGAATGTATAGAAAAGGGCTAGAATCATGCTCGCCGCACAATACTCCGGCTACACCAACGCTCTCTCCACCCTGGAAATGCCATCCCTCATTGACCTCCACCACCAAGCACTGGAAAGGTTTGGCCGTGGACTACTGCACCACCCTCGCCATCGTCGCCTCCTGCCACATGCAGCCCCCACCCAACTACGCAGTCGCCACTACAACAAAATTCAGCCTAGAGCCACCTATAGATATAAGAACAGCACCATCATCTGTTGTTAAAATAATAAACAACTCCTGATTTATGTACTGTACAGCCCTGAAAATGTATTCAATGCATATTGTATCATTATGTCTGAATCAAATGTAAGTCTGTATATTTTCAGCCAGCTGCACGCTCTATTAATAAACCGTTTATTATTATTATTATTATTATTATTATTATTATTATTATTATTTTTTATTATTATCACTAATATTATTATTATTATTACACACACACACACACACACACACACACACACGGTGAAATTAGTTTTGCCGCTAAAATATTTCGGTTGTAGATTTCTTCGAACTTCTCTAGTGTGAGTCGAACATGTCCATATTGTTTACAAGGTGCATTACAATACTGAAGTGCAAGTAATTTTCCGATACTTATGAAGCAGTGGATTAAAATATGAAAACTGTTGATTTAATGTATTTACATTTAGTTAGTGGATTGATTCTGCGTTATTAAAAAAAATCCTTTAAGACACCGTGCAGTGGAGTGAGAATGTTGCATGGTTCAGTCAGCGGCACAGGTCATGCAAATTGTACACTCCAGAGGCAGCCGACTTCCCTGCACCTGTAGCTGAAAAGGTTGACGGCCATTGTTATACTGTATGGTTTTATATACGGTATGGTTTTTATGTACTGTGTGGTTTTTATGTACTGTGTGGTTTTTATGTACTGTGTGGTTTTTATGTACTGTGTGGTTTTTATGTACTGTGTGGTTTTTATGTACTGTGTGGTTTTTATGTACTGTGTGGTTTTTATGTACTGTGTGGTTTTTATGTACTGTGTGGTTTTTATGTACTGTGTGGTTTTTATGTACTGTGTTTTTATATGCTGTGGTTTTTATGTACTGTGTGGTTTTTTATGTACTGTGTGGTTTTTATGTACTGTGTGGTTTTATGTACTGTGTGGTTTTTATGTACTGTGTGGTTTTTATGTACTGTGTGGTTTTATATACTACTGTGTGGTTTTTATGTACTGTGTGGTTTTTATGTACTGTGTGGTTTTTATGTACTGTGTGTTTTATATGTTTTATATGTGTGTGGTTTTATGTATGTTGTTTTATGTATGTTTTCTTATGTGTTTTTATGTACTGTGTGTTTTTATGTACTGTTTGGTTTATGTGGTTTTTTCGTACTGTGTGGTTTTTTATGTATTGTTTTTTATGTACTGTGTGGTTTTTATGTACTGTGGTTTTTATGTACTGTGTGGTTTTTATGTACTGTGTGGTTTTTATGTACTGTGTGGTTTTATGTACTGTGTGGTTTTTTATGTACTGTGTGGTTTTTTATGTACTGTGGTTTTATGTACTGTGTGGTTTTGTACTGTGTTTTATGCACTGTGGTTTTATGTACTGTGTGGTTTTATACACTGTTGTTTTATGTATATGTTTTTGGTTTTTATGTACTGTGTGTTTATGTACTGTGTGGTTTTTATGTACTGTGTGGTTTTATGTACTGTGTGGTTTTTAGTGTACTGTGTGGTTTTTTGTACTGTGTGGTTTTTATGTACTGTGTGGTTTTTATGTACTGTGGTTTTTTATGTTATGTATTGTTTTATGTATTGGTTTTATGTATGTTGTTTTTTATGCACTGTGTGGTTTTATTACTGTGTGGTTTTTATGCACTGTGTGGTTTTTATGTACTGTGTTTTATATAGTTTATGTGTGTTTTTATGTACTGTGTGGTTTTTATGTACTGTGTGTTTTTTATGTACTGTGTGGTTTTTATGTGTGGTTTTTATGTACTGTGGTTTTTATATATATATGTGTACCTGTATATTAAACGACAGGAGCCAAAACCTGGAAAGTGCAAATTCAAAAGCTAGAGTTTGAAAAGGTTGACCACAAAAGCTGTGGAAATTGTAGACGGCAAATGAAAATGTTCTTGTCATTGTCCTTCAGTAGCTATGGTCATTCAATTCTTTTATGTAAATACGGCAGTGAACTTTTATTCCTGTGTTACTCTAAGTAGATTGACCCAGACGAGCAGATATTAAAAAAAAAAAAAAAAAATCGTCTACTTTTCGTAACCTGCAGCATTTTGTTTGAGTTTGATCATCAGAGTTTGGTTGTTCATATCTTATAAACGCGAAAGGACTTTGGCAAATGCTTTTCGCTGTCATGTTTAATGAGGTTATATTTTAAGGCGCTGAATTATTTTGGTAAATCCGAAAAGGTCAAAGGTCAGTTCTTGAGTGTTTTGTACAGGATTAATTTTTGCATAGAGTTGTCCTTTACACGTTTTGTCTCTTTGTCTAAAGCGAGAAATTTTAAAGATGAAACTCAGGTGCTGGTTACTCATTTTCAGAGATTAATATTTTAGTGAGCGTAGCATTTAACAAGAGAACAAATGCCAGTATTCTCGCTAACACCAACTGTACGAGCCATGTTACCCACATGGACGACAGTAGACTGCCAAAGCAGCTACTTTACAGTCAACTAATGAATAGTAAACGCAATGCCAGCGGGCAACTGAAAATGTATAATGATAGTCTTAAAACAAACCTGAAAAAGTGCCATCGACCCCCCCCACCTGGGAGACAATCACTCCACACCGTCCCATTATCTCTGCGTCTTGTTACAGGGACGTAAGTGGTTGCTAGTCTACCACGAGTCGGTTATCGCATGAAAGGGCGTGGGATTGTTGGAGTGTTATTAAGACCTTCGGGTGTGGGGGCTATCGTGGTGGTGAAGTATGCAGAGTGCATGCTTGGCCTTTGTTATGAAACACGCACGAGACGATATTGTGGTAAAATATGCATGTTTGGCTGTCTTGGTGAGTGCTTGCGAGGCTTTCGTGTTAAGTACGTGCTTGGCTAGATTAGCATACGTACGTGCTTGGCTGAACTATCATAAGTACGAGCTTGGCTAGACTATCATAAGTACGTACTTGGCTAGGCTATCATAAGTACGTGCTTGGTTGAGTGTTCATGATAAGTACAGCAGATGCTAAGCTTAGCTATCACGATAAGTAGCGTGCATGCGCAATTGAGCCATCATGGTGAGAAGTATAATGCAAAGTTCGGTCATCATGGTGAGGGTACTTGCTTGGTTGACTTTTTGCTGGAGGTAGAGTGCGTTTAAGTCTCTCTCTCGTTGCTTTTATTTCTGTCCTTTCGTTGTTTTGTTTTTCAGATCATCCTATTTTCGTATCGCTCTTTCTTTCCTCTCCTCCTCCTCCAATCCTATCTCCGTAGTCTCCTCCAAGTTATCCTTATCAGTCTTCCTTTCTGTTCCTCATCCTGCTATCATCCAGCCATCTAGTTGCCCTTAAAGGTCATATCTATATATGTACACTTGGTTTCCGAATTGTTCTCTACCAACAACCTTCCCCTGCCACACACTCGGCACTGTCCTACCCGTTAATTGGGCTGGTCGATCTAATGAAGTTTGCTTCGGACGGAGCTGAGTGAAGCAGAATTTTGTCAGCCAAAGTTTGATTAGATGAGGTTTGTTTAAGGGAAATTCACACAACACACAAGCGTGTAAGGAATTCAAAGGACATATACCAAATCAATTCGATCAGAACAGTGTCAAGCTCGTTGATTCGAACTGATAGAATTCGAAACGATATTAACGAAAGTTTTGTTTGGTAAAGTTCGATAAATCTACTGATTACAATGGACCTCAGATTTTCAAATACGGATAAACAATCATTCGGTTTAAAAAGTCCAGTATTGGTAATGCCGCCACAAACCAGTCGAATGGTGGGTGCCGGGGGGACCGTCCCTGAAACGTGCATCCATGGTAAAAAGAAAAATCAGATACGCAATCCATTTTATTTTATACTCGGTAAGAAAACTACCGTTACAATTTCTGTGAAACAAATTGGACACTACAACGAAGTGTTTCAAAAATGCCCCTGACATTCCTGGGCGCGGTGGCGGGGCATCCCACGTGCCGAAATGAAGTGATCGGCACTCTGAACGAGTCAGAGTTAGTGCCACACTAACACAATTTGAAATTTGATGGGGAACTCTACGCCCTATTTCTCCATGGAATACACATTGTGAGCGGTGTTGTAGCAGCTAATATTGTGATTTACGTAATTGGTGCTACCAACATTTGCTGATATCTCATAAAGAATGTGTGTTATATGAACTGTGGAGCTATTCACATGTTTCGGAACAGCATGGTATACTTTTCCAATACAAATAAATAGAATGACATAATGTGGCATTAGCCCAAAGTGAAGTAGCAATACAAATAAGTAGATTTGAAATTCGGTTGCAGGGTCAATTCATACCTTGACTATATCCACTAATTCTGCCAAACATATAATGCACATTCCTATATGGTTACTGGAAGTCAACGGTGTGTGTGAACATTTAATATAACATACTGAACAGTTTAACTTATCTAGATATACCGACATTCTCCAGTCATATTGTAACAAAGTAAATCAATATTGTCAAGGAAATAGCAAATTCCGGTCTACTAAATTAAATACGAAATGTCTCACATTGAGGCTCACCAACCCTCGCGAGAATGAATATCTTCAGTTGAAAATCATCGACCACCTGTACGGTGGTAAGTGTTTCTTTACAGCTGCCAGCAAAGTTCTCAAAACCTGAGTAGCACGTGTAAAATGTAGCACCACCGCGCAACTTCAGTCTACCCCCTCCCAACCCCCCCCAACCCACTGGGTAATACACCACCCTCACCGTTGCTGTTCCCTGCTCCTGCTACCTTGGTAACATTATAGTTACCGTAACCACATTTCTTTCCATTTATACTGCAACCTGTATAGTGCATTCCTAACTCTTCGTATCCAGTCCTCCTACCTCGGATCGTTTTGTCTTGTCAATATTAGCACCTATGGCAAAATAAGGGCGGCTTATCTGCGTATTAGTGACGTTCATTAATACACCTTCCACACCAGTCCATTACCCGATGAAATTCATTTACGCATTCGCACATTTACGAACTTGCTACACAGGGTCGGGAGAACTTTTTCTGGCAACTGTACCGATCGAGATAGTTGCCTCTTGGTCAATAAGGCCAGCGTAGCATTACCAACTTAACTGCTCAATGGCTATTTAGGGAGTCTTAATTACCGAGGCTCTTTTTTATTGAGTGAGGGTGATTGGTGTGTGTGTGTGTGTGTGTGTGTGGTGTGTGTGTGTGTGTGTGTGTGTGTGTGTGTGTGTGTGTGTGTGTGTGTGTGTGTGTGTGTGTGTGTGTGTGTGTGTGTGTGTGTAGGGGTGTGTGTGTGGGGTGTGTGTGTGTGTGTGTGTGTGTGTGTGTGTGTGTGTGTGTGTGTGTGTGTGTGTGTGTGTGTTTGTGTAGGTGTGTGTATGTGTGTAGTGTGTGTGTAGTGTGTTTGTGCGTGTGTAGGTGTGTTTGTGTGTGAGTAGGTGTGTTTGTGTGAGTAGGTAGTTGTGTGTAGGTAGGTGTGTGTGTGGTGTGTGTAGGTGTGTGTGTGTGTGTGTAGTAGGTGTCTGTGTGTGTGTGTGTGTAATAATAATAATAATAGTAATAATAATAATAATAACAATAATAATAATAATAATAATAATAATAATAATAATAATAATAATAATAATAATAATAATAATAATAATAATAATAAACGGTTTATTAATGTGGAGTTATGTTTTGTGTATACATTATACATAATACACTATCTACACTATGTACATTATTCAAAATACACTATCTACACAACACTATGTACATTATACACAATACACTATCTACACTACACTATGTACATCACACACAATACACTATTCATTAACTACACTATGTACATCAAGCACACAATACACTATCTACTCTACACTCATGCACGCTAACTAATAATAACACACTATCTACACTACACTATGTACATTACACACAATACACTATCTACAAAACACTTTGTAATAATTGGCTAACAATACACTATCTACACTACACTATGTACATTACACACAATACACTATTCACTACACTATGCACATCACATGCACTGACTGTATACCACACTCATGTACATTACATTAATAACACTATCTACTCTACACTATGTATGCTACACACAATACACTATCTACACTACACTATGTACATTACACACAATACACTATCTACAATACACTTTGTACACTACACACAATACACTATCTACACTACACTACACATTACGCACAATACACTATCTACACTACACTATGTACACTACACACAATACAATATCTACACTACACACAATACACTATCTACTCTATAAAGCACTATGCATATCATAATAATAACACACCATCTACAATACACTTTGTAATAATTGGCTAATAATAACACAATTATCTACACTACACTATGTACACACACACAACACATTCACACTACACTATATACACCACAATATCACACTATCTACACACTACACACAATACACCATCTACACTACACCATGCACACTACACACAACACACCATCACACTACACTATGTACACATTACGCACAAATACACTATCTACAATACACTTTGTACACCACACACAATACACTATCTACTCTAATAATTATGTATGCTACACACAATAATTATCTTACACTTCACTATGTACATTACACACAATACAATTATCTTACACTACACTAGTACATTATAAACAATACACTATCTACACAACACTATCTACACTACACTATGTACACACACACAATACACCATCTACACCACACACAATACACCATTCACACTACACCATCTACACTACACACAATACAACAATCTACACTACACACAATACACTATCTACTCCACACTATGTATGCTACACACACACTATCTACTCTACACTATGTACATTATAAACAACACACTATCTACACAAATAATCATCTTACACTACACCATGTACACTACACACACACACAATTATCTACACTACACTATGCTACACACAATACACCATCTAATTACACTATGTACATTATAAACAATACACTATCTACACAACACTATCTACACTACACCATGTACACCACAATAATAATACACTACTACACTACAATACACTATCTACACTACACTATCTACACTAACAATAACACATCTACACTACACACAATACACTATCTACAATACACCTTTTGTACACTACAATAATAACACATTATCTACACTACACTATGCATTACACACAATACACTATCTATAATTACACTATGCACTACACACAATACACTATCTACACTACACACAATACACTTCTACACAACACTATCTACACTACACTATGTACACTACACACACAATACAATTATCTACACTACACACAAGCACTTCTCTTACACAACACTATCTAATCTATATACTATGTACATTACACAATAACACACTATCTACACTACACCATGTACATTACACACAATACACCATTCACATTCACACTATGTGCATTACACACACAATACACTATCTACACTACACTATGTACACTACACAATAATAATAATTATCTACACTACACAATAACACACACTTCTACACAACACTATCTACACTACACCATGTACACTACACACACAATACACCATCTACACTCACACAATACACTTCTACAATAACACTATTCATTAATTATATACTATGTACAATACACAATAACACACTATCTACACCACATTATGCACATTACAATAACACACTATCTACACTACACTATGCACATCACACACAATAATTACTCACACCACACACTACACATACACTACACACAATACATCATCTACACTACACACAATACACACTTTCACACTACACCATGTACATCACACACACAATACACTATCTACTCTACACTATCTACACTACACACAATACACCATTCATACTACACTATCTACACTACACAATACCACACTATGTACACTACACTGACATTACACATAATACACTATATACACAGTAAATTTGCACTAAACAATATAATGTACACTACATCATTGTGTACACAATACAGTCTATACGACACAATACAATCAGCACTAAATAATACACAGTATACTACACACTTGGACACGACACACTTGATCACTACAATAACAATGTCTCCATTAAACAATAACGTCAACCTCTAACAATATTATATTTAATGAAATAAAATTTGATAGGCTTATATTTTTGAGTCTATTAAATATTGGCCAAGAATAGTGGTGTGTATATAGTGGAGTTCCTCATTACGGGGTTATAATCTGGCTAGTGGATAAGTGTATCTAACCTAATCTGCTATTGGCACGCGTTAAGAGACAGGAGCAAATACAATTAAAACCTTTCTAGTTATAAAACTTTCTACAATGAACAAAAAGTTTAAAGATTCAGTTTTATTATGCGCTTATTCCGTTATCATTTACGGATATTTGTTGTTTATATGTTAACGATATGAATAAAGGTCGATAAAGAGCTCCATACCATAAGGGCAGAAGAAGAAAATGGCTGATTAAAGGAAGTGTACAGAATTCCTTTTCAGTTGGATCCTACCAAGCGAAATCCTCCCAACTGTTCCTCTGTGAACAATGTTGCTCCCCCTCTACCCAGAAAGGTACGTTCTCCGTTCACTGGCGTCCATTAAAATAAGTAAACGACAAATTTAAGAATACAAAAATTGTAAATATAATCAATAAATAGATCTAATTTGGTCTATTCTGTGATAAATAATGGCATCGTACTGGCCTTGGGCGTGTTGGTCTCAGTCTATTATTTCAGGAAAAGATGGACCCAAGATGAAGTCACCACCCCAGATGATCTCAGCACCCCTGATGATCTCACTCACCCCCAGATGGTCACCACCCCAAATGATCTCAGCACCCCAGATGAAGTCACCACCCTCGATTATTCACCACCCCGATGACGTCACCACTCCCGATGTTCTCAACACACCCCCGATGAGGTCACCACCATCAATAAAGTCACCACCACTGTTCCTGGTCACCACCCCGATGAAGGTCTCATCTTCGTGTCGTCAAAAATATAATATGTATGACCATTTTAGCACCTGAACCTTCTGCCGTCATATTATGGTCAAAAATATATATAAAAGAGATCACCTTCAGTGCGCGTAGGTTTCACGTTGATATTGACATCTCAAAAGATCTTTGACCCGAAAAAATTAAATTGACCGGAATTTCGACAAACGTTAAAAAGGTTTAATACACACTTTAAAAAATTAATCAAGAAGACCTAGCAAAACCGACGCCAAAGCGAAAGGCGATGGCATATTTTCATACAAAATGTTTGAGCTCCCTAACATTTGAGAAAATTGTTTTGGGTATTCGGCAAAATATTCGCGTTTATAGAAAGGTTTACAAAGCAGATATTTTGCGCCACCTAATGAAAATTTTAAAGATCCATGTGAAGATAAAAGGGGAAAACTTAGTAAATGAAGCCAAAGCCATCAGGGCCAAGGTCAAGAGAGTGCAGTGGTATAAAACAAGGTTGACAACCGCTAGAAGGTGGACAAAGTCACAACCGATAGAGTGTGGACAAAAGTCACAACTGCCAGAGTGGCAAGTCATGCAAACTGCTAGAGTGGACAAAAGTCACAACCGCTAGAAGGTGACAAAACTCACAATCGCTAGAGTGGACAAAAAGTCACAACAGCTAGAGTGGGGACAAAAGTCACAACCGCTAGAGTGTGGACAAAGTCAAGACCGCTAGGAGGCAGGGACAAAGTCACAAACTGCCAGAGTGTGGACAAAAGGCCAACCTGTATGAAGTGATGGTTAAAGAATAGTGTAACACATGTGATGTATGACACTGCCCATATTTTCTGAAAAAGGTTATGGCCATCGGGCAGTGGCTTCTCATCTTAGATCACTTTTGTCAGGTTGACTTTGTAGTCCCTGAATACACAATATAGTTGATCGGTCCCAGGCAGAGGTAAGAAGCATCTTGTAGAGACAGCAGTCGCTGCCATAAAGGCCGAGCTTGCGGAGTATAGAGGTGACTAAAGGTCATTCCCCACTGGAGGTATGAAAAACCCCAGTAACCTGCCATCACAGTGGGTTGAGTTGTTTAAATAGTGCTATTAATACAAACAATTACATACACTCAGGTAAAAGCTGACTATTACACCACCACTAGTACTACATGTTGACTACACCACCACCAGTACTACATGATGACTATAACACCACCACCAGTACTGCTACATGCCGATGAGGACAAATGCTCTCACCAGTACTACATGTTGACTATAACACCACCACCAGTACTACATGTTGACTATACACACTACCACCTCAGTACTACATGTCGACTACACCACTACTCAGTCCAGTACTACATGCTGACTACACCACCACCAGTACTACATGTTGATTCATAACAACACCAACAGTACTACATGCTGACTATAACACCAATTCCAGTAATACTACATGTTGACTGCACCACCACCAGTACTACATGTTGACTACACCACCACCAGCAATGGTATGTTGACTATAACACCACCACCAGTACTACATGTTGACTACACCACCACCAGTACTACATGTTGACTTCCAACACCACCACAGTACTACATGCTGACTACAACACCACCTCAATACTACATACGTTGATTCATAACACCACCACCAGTACTACATGTTGACTATAACACCACCACCAGTACTGGGCATGTTGGCTACACCACCACCAGTACTACATGTTGACTATAACACCACTCAGTACCACATGTTGACGATAACACCACCACCAGTACTATGCCGATTATAACAACACCACCAGTACTACATGCTGAATATAATTACCACCAGTACTACATTACGTTGGCTACACCACCACTCAGTACTACATGTTGATTCACATAACACCACCAGTACTACATGTTGATTCATAACACCACCACCAGTATAGTATAAGGATTCATAACAAAAACAATTATACCAGCAATGAAAGGATTTGCAAATAATTCACCACCAGTACTACACGTTGACTATAACACCACCACCAGAACTACATGTTGACTATAACACCACCACCAGTACTACATGTTGACTTATAACACCACCACCAGTACTACACGTTGACTATAATAATCACCACCAGTACTACATGTTGACTATAACACCACCAATTAAATGAAAAGTGTTGACTATAACACACCACCTCAGTACTACATGTCGACTACACCACCACCAGTCCAGTACTACATGTTGATTCACACCACCACCAAAGTACTACATGTTGACTATAACAACACCAACAGTACTACATGTTGACT
>NW_024723865.1:0-7722 GCF_018991925.1 Homarus americanus | reverse complement strand
ACTCCCAGGTACACCCCTGACACTCTCAGGTACACCTCTGACCTCCCAGGTACACCTCTGACACTCCCAGGTACCTCCGACACTCCCAGGTACACCTGTGACACTCCCAGGCACACCTCTGACACTCCTGGTACCTCGAACACTCCCAGGTACACCTCTGACACTCCCAGTGCACCTCTGACCTCCCAGGTACCTACTGACGCTCCCAGGTACACCAGCTGACACTCCCAGGTGCTCACTGACTCTGGTACCTCGACACTCCCAGGTACACCTCCAAACACTCCCAGGTACACCTCCGACACTCCCAGGTACACCCCCGACACTCCAGGTACCTCTGACTCTCCCAGGTACACCTCCGACACTCCCAGGTACACCTCCGACACTCCCAGGTACTCCACTGACACTCCCTGGTACACCTCTGAGCACTCCCAGGTACACCACTGACACTCCCAGGTACACCTCCTGGCACTCTCCAGGTGCACCACCTGACACTCCCAGGTACACCTCTGATACTCCCAGGCACCTCTGACACTCCTGGTACCTCAGACACTCCCAGGTACACCTCTGACACTCCCAGGTACACCTCTGACACTCCCAGGTACACCTCTGACACTCCCAGGTACACCTCTAACACTCCTAGGTACTCCTCTGTCACTCCCTAATACACCTCAAACACTCCCAGGTGCATCGCTGACACTCCCAGGTACACCACTGACACTGTCAGTTACACCTCAGACAATGCCAGGTACATCTCAGACACAGCCAGGTACACCTCAGACACTCCCAGGTACACCGCTGAACCTCCCAGGTACACCTCTGACACTCCCAGAACACCTCCCCAACCTCCCAGGTGCACTCCCAGGTACACCCTGAGCACTCTCAGGTGCCTCCTGAAACTCCCAGGTGCACCTCCTCCCAGGTACACCTCCGACATGGTACACCTGTGACACTCCCAGGCACACCTCTGACACTCCCTGGTACACCTTAGACACTCCCAGGTACACCTCTGACACTCCCAGGTACACCTCTGACACTCAAAGGTACACCCCAGACACTCCCAGATACACCTCTGACATTCCCAGGTACTCCTCGGACACGCCCAGGTACACCTCAGACACTCCCAGGTACACCCCAGATGCTCCCAGGTACACCTCTGACACTCCCTGGTATACCCCTGACACTCCCAGGTGCACCACAGACACTCCTAGGTACACTTCCGACACTCTCATGTGCACTTCTGACACTCCCAGGTACACTTCTCACACTCCCAGATACACCTCCGACACTCCCAGGTACACCCCTGACACTCCCAGGTACACCTCTGACTCTCCAAGGTACACCTCTGACACTCCCAGGTACACCTCCGACACTCCCAGGTACACCTCCGACACTCCCAGGACAACCTCTGACACTCCCAGGTACACCACCGACACTCCCAGGTACACCCCTGACACTCTCAGGTACACCTCTGGCACTCCCAGGTGCACCTCTGACACTCCCAGGTACACCTCCGACACTCGCAGGTACACCTCCAGCACACCCAGGTACACCTCTGACACTCCCAGGTACATCTCCGGCACCCCAGGCACACCTCTGACACTCCCAGGCACACCCCAGACACCCAGGCACACCCTCTGATACTCCCCAGGTATTAGCTGATACCCCAGGTACACCCTTGACATTCCTAGTAGGCAATCTCTGACACTCCCAGGTACATCACTGACATTCCCAGGTACACCTCTGACACTGCCAGGTACACCTCAGACACTCCCAGGTATACAGCTGACACTCCCAGGTGCACTGACATGACACTCCCAGGTGCACACTCTGACACTCCCAGGTACACCCAGATACACCTCAGACACTCCCAGGTGGATACTACACCTGAGACACTCCCAGGTACACCTCAGGCACTCCCAGGTACAACTCAGACACTCCCAGGTACACCTCCTGGCTTGCTCCCAGGTACACCTCTGACCTGCTCCCAGGTACACCATGACTCCCAGGTACACCAGCCAGCCACTCCCAGTTACTCCACTGACTTGCTCCCTGGTGCATCTCTGACACTCACAGGTACCTCAAACACTCCCAGGTACACCTCCCGTGCTCCCAGGTACACCCCGACACTCCCAGGTACCTCTGACTCTCCCAGTGCACTTCTTGCTCCCAGGTACACCTCCGACACTCCAGGTACACCTCTGTTGCTCCCAGGTACACCTCTGACACTCCCAGGTACACCACCACAGACGCTCCCAGGTACACCAGCCCAGCACTCCCAGTTACTCACTGACACTCCAGGTACCTCTGGCCTCCCAGGTACACCTCTGGCCTCCCAGGTACACCCCAGACACTCAGATACACCTCTGACACTCCCAGGTGCACTCTCGGACACATGGTACACCTCAGACACTCCCAGGTACACCCAGATGCTCCCAGGTACACCTCTGACACTCCTGGTACCCCTGACTGCTCCCAGGTACACCACCACAGACACTCCCAGTACACTTCCGACACTCCCATGTGCGCTTCTGACACTCCTGGGTGCACTTCTCACGCTCCCAGACCACCTCCGACACTCCAGGTACCCTGACACTCTCGGTACCACTGACCTTGGGTACACCTCCAGACAGCCTTCCGTGCACCTCAAACACTCCCAGGTACACCTTGAACACTCCCAGGTGCCACCTCAGACACTCCCAGAGTGCCTCCGGCTTACTCCAGGTACACCCTGACACTCCCAAGGTACACCTCTGACTCTCCCAGGTACCACCTCCGGCTTGCTCCCAGAGTGCACCTCCGGCCTCCCAGGTACACCTCTGACACTCCCAGGAACACCTCTGACTTGCTCCCAGGTGCACCACCAAACACTCCCAGGTACACCGTGACTTGCTCTCAGGTACACTCTGACACTCCCAGATACACCCTCGGCCTCCCAGGTACACCTCCGACACTCCCAGGCCCACACCTGTGACTTGCTCCCAGAGCACACCTCTGACACTCCCTGGGACACCTCCAGACACATGGGCCACACCTGTGAGCTTGCTCCAGGCAGACCTCTGACACTCCTGGTACACCTCAGACACTCCCAGGTACACCTCAAACACTCCCCAGGTGCCTGTTGACACCCTCAGAGTACACCCCTGACACTCAAGGTACACCTCTGACTCCCAGGTACACCTCTGACACTCCCAGGTACACCTCCGACACTCCCAGGTACACCTCTGCCACTCCCAGGAACACCTCTGGCACTCCCAGGTGCACCACCGACACTCCCAGGTACACCGTGACACTCTCAGGTACACCTCCTGACACTCCCAGATACACCTCTGACACTCCCAGGTACACCTCCCGAGACTCCCAGGTACACCTATGACACTCCCAGGTACACCTCTGACACCCCAGGTACACCTCCGACACTCCCAGGCACACCTCTGACACTCCCTGGTACACCTCAGACACTCCCAGGTACACCTCTGGCCTCCAGGTACACCTCCTGACCTCCCAGGTACACACCCAGACACTCCAGGTACACCAATGACCTCCCAGGTACTCCACTGACCTCCTAGTACATCTGACCTCCCAGGTACACCTCAAACACTCCAGGTACACTCAAACCTCCCTGGTACACCTCAGACACTCCCAGGTGCCTCTGACACTCCAGGTGCACACCTCTGACACTCCCAGGTACACCACTGACGCTCCCAGGTACACCAATGACACTCCCAGGACACTCCTGACACTCCCTGGTACATCTCCTGACACTCCCAGGTACACCTCCGGCTGCTCCCAGGTACCTCCGGCACTCCCAGGTACACCCCTGACACTCAGGTACACCTCTGACTCTCCCAGGCCTCCGACACTCCCAGGGCCTGCCTCCCGACACTCCCAGGTACCTCCCAACCTCCCAGGGGCACCTCCTGGCCTCCCAGGTGCACCACAAACACTCCCAGGTACACCCCTGACACTCTCAGGTACACCTCTGACACTCCAGGAGCCTCTGGCTTGCTCCCAGGTGCCTCCGACACTCCCAGGTACACCTGTGACTTGCTCCCAGAGCACACCTCCCCTGACCTCCCTGGTACACCTCCAGACACTCCCAGGTACCTCTGACACTCCCAGGTACACCTCCTGACACTCCCAGGTACACAGACACTCCCAGATACACCTCTGACACTCAGGTGCTCCTCCAGACACGCCAAGGTACCTCAGACACTCCCAGGTACACCCCAGATGATCTCCCAGGTACACACTCTGACCTCCTGTGGTATACCCCCAACACTCCCAGGTACACCACAGAGACTCCCAGGTACCTTCCGGCTTGCTCCCATGTGCACTTCTGACACTCCCAGGTACACTTCTCACCTCCCAGGTACACTTCTGACTCCCAGGTACCTTCTGACACTCCCAGAGTGCCTCTGACACTCCCAGGTACCTCTGACACTCCTGGTACTCCTCTGACCTCCCAGGAACACCTCAGACACTCCCAAATACACCACCAAACACTCCCAGGTACCTCTGACACTCCCAGGTACACCAATGACACCCTCAAGTACACCTTTGACACTCCCAGGTACACCACTGACACTCCCAGGTACACCTCCTGGCACTCCAGGTACCTCTGACACTCCCAGGTAAACTCTCTGACACTCCAGGTACCTCAGACACTCCAGCTACACCTCTGACACTCTTGGGTATACCGCTGACACTCCCAGGTTACACCCCTGACATTCCCAGGCACACCTCTGACACTCCCAGGTACACCCTTGACACTCCCAGGTACACCTCTGACACTCCCAGGTACACCACCTGACGCTCCCAGGTACACCATTGACACTCCCAGTTGCTCACTGACACTCCCTGGTACACCTCTGGCTTACTCCCAGGTACACCTCAGGCACTCCCAGCTACACACTCTGACACTCTGGGTATACCCATGACACTCTGGTACACCACCCAGCCTCCCAGGTACACCTCTGGCACTCTCCAGGTACACCTCCAGCCTCCCAGGTACACCTCCCCAACACTCCAGGTACACCTCGGCTTACTCCCAGAGCCACACCTGTGACACTCCCAGGCACACCTCCTGACACTCCTGGTACACCTCAGACACATGAGTACACCTGTGACACTCCCAGGCAGACCTCTGACCTCCCTGGTACCTCAGACACTCCCAGGTGCACACCTCAAGCCTCCCCAGGCCACACCAGCCCTCAAGTACACCCCTGACCTCCAGGTACCTCTGACTCCCAGGTACCTCTGACACTCAGGTGCCTCCCGACACTCCCAGGTGCACCTCTCTGCCACTCCAGGGAACACCTCCTGACTTGCTCCCACGTGCCACCAAAACTCCCAGGTACACCCCTGACACTCTCAGGTACACCTCCTGACACTCCCAGGTACACCTCCTGACACTCCCAGGTACACCTCCGACACTCCCAGGCCACACCTGTGACACTCCAAACCTCTGACGCTCCCCTGGTACACCTCTGTGCTCCCAGGTACACACCACCCCAGCGCTCCAGGTACCAGGCGCTCCCAGGTACTCCACTGACCTCCCCTGGTACATCTCTGACACTCCCAGGTACCTCTGCTCCCAGGTACCTCCGACACTCCCAGGTACCCTGACAATCAAGGTACACCTCTGACTCTCCCAGGTACACCTCCGACACTCCCAGGTACACCTCCGGCTTGCTCCCAGGTACACCTCGACACTCCAGGAACACCTCCTGACCTCCCAGGTGCACCACCGACACTGCCAGGTACACCCCTGACACTCTCAGGTACCTCTGACACTCCCAGGTATGCCTCTGACACTCCCAGGTACACCTCCGACACTCCAGGTACCTGTGACACTCCCAGGCACACCTCTGACCTCCTGGTACCTCAGACACTTCCAGGTACACCTCGGCTTGCTCCCAGGTACCTCTGACACTCCCAGGTACCCCAGACACTCCCAGATACACCTCTGACACTCCCAGGTACTCTCAGCAGACACGCCAAAGGTACACCTCAGACACTCCCAGGTACACCCCAGATGCTCCCAGGTACACCTCTGACACTCCCTGGTATGCCTGACACTCCCAGGTACACCATAGGGAACTCCAGTACACTTCCCGACACTCCCCATGTGCACTTCTGACACTCCCCAGTGCACTTCTCACACTCCCAGATACCTCCGACTGCTCCCAGGTACCCCTGACCTTGCTCCCCATGTACACTTCTGACTCTCCACCTCCTCAGCCTCCCAGGTACACTCTGACCTCCCAGGTGCACCTCTGACACTCCCTGGTACTCCTCTGACACTCCCAGGAGTACCTCAGACACTCCCAAGTACCACTGACACTCCAGGTACACCTCCTGACACTTGGGCCTGTGTGCCCTCAAGTACCTTTGACACTCCCAGGTACACCACTGACACTCAGGTACACCTCTGGCACTCCCAGGTACACACCTCTGACACTCCCAGGTACAACTCTGGTACACCTCAAGACACTCCCAGCCTCCTGACACTCTTGGGTATACCGCTGACACTCCCAGGTACACCCCCTGACATTTCCCAGGCACACCTCCTGACACTCCCCAGGTACACCCTTGACACTCCCAGGTGCCCACCTCCCAGCCTCCCAGTACACCACAGCGCTCCCAGGTACACCAGCCAGCCTCCCAGTTACTCCACTGACCTCCCTGGTACACCTCTCTGCTCCCAGGCCACACCACTGACCTCCAAGAGTGCACCTCTGGCACTCTCAGGTACACCTCTGACCTCCCAGGTACACCCCTCCTGATGCTCCCAGGCTTTTACCTCTGACACTCCCTGGTGCACCTCAGACACTCCCAGGTACACCTCTGACTTGCTCCCAGAGAACACCTCAGACACTCCCAAGTACACCACCCCAACACTCCCAGGTACACCTCTGACACTCCCAGGTACACCAATGACACCCTCAAGTACACCTTTGACACTCCCAGGTACACCACTGACTTGCTCCAGGTACCTCCTGGCACTCCCAGGTGCACCTCTGACACTCCCAGATACAACTCCCAGCACTCCCGTTACACCTCAGGCCTCCCAGCTACACCTCTGACACTCTTGGGTATACCGCTGACACTCCCAGGTACACCCCTGACCTCCCAGGTACACCTCTGACACTTGGTGCACCGCCAACCTCCCAGGTACACCTCCCCTGACACTCCCAGGTACACACCCCAGAAACTCCCAGGTACACCAATGACACTCCCAGTTGCTCCACCCCGGCCTCCCTGGTACACCTCCCTGACCTCCCAGGTACATCACTGACCTCCCCAGGTACACCTCTGGCACTCTCAGGTACACCTCTGACTCCCAGGTACACCTCCCCAACCTCCCAGGCTTTTCTCTGACACTCCTGGTTACACCTCAGACACTCCCAGGTACCTCCCAACCTCCCAGGTACCCTCCCCAACCTCCCAGGTACACCACCAGGCGCTCCCAGGTACACCAGTGTTGCTCCCAGTTACTCCTGACACTCCTGGTACATCTCTGACACTCCTGGTACACCTCCTGGCTCCTTGCTCCAGGTACACCTCCGGCTTGCTCCCAGGTACACCCCCGACACTCCAAGGTACACCTCTGACTCTCTCCCAGGTACACTTCCGACACTCCCAGGTACACCTCCCGACACTCCAGGTACACCTCTGACACTCCCAGGTACCTCTGACACTCCCAGGTACACCACAGACGCT
>NW_024723864.1:0-46800 GCF_018991925.1 Homarus americanus | reverse complement strand
AGCGCTTTCGTGTAATTCACATCTTCAGGGGTGAGTACAGACTAAAGAGAAGTACAAAACAAGGTGTATATATACAGAGGAGGGTGAGACCAGGTACACAATGGTCAGGTATTAGGTAATGACCCTACTAATCTTTAAATAGCACTGCAACGGTCGGTAGTCAGGTCAGAGGGTAAGGTGACCCAACCTTCTCACCTGGTTACAAATCTTCTTAATTACAAAATTGTCCAGTTTGTACATGCCATTACTCAAATTCATGTTGAATGCTTCGGTATGTTTAATGAGACTAGATTCTATGATGTTCCTACTATCAATTGAATTACAAGGTAATATTGAGGAGGCATTATCCCAGTCAATGCAATGCTTGTTTTCCCTCAAATGAACTAACAGAGCATTGGATTCCTGGCCTGTCCTAACACTATATTTATGTTGTTTAAGTCTAGTTATATATATATATATATATATATATATATATATATATATATATATATATATATATATATATATATATATATATATATATATATATATAGAGAGAGAGAGAGAGAGAGAGAGAGAGAGAGAGAGAGAGAGAGAGATTTTGTCATTAGCTGTGATGGAGAGGCGGGAAATGGTCACAGAAAATTTGACAATTGTTTTAAAAGGACTGAGCTATTCACTCACTCTTTCTCTTGCTAATATCTTCATATCTATCCATTTTGTGTACCCATAGAGATCTTTCTATTTTCATATACATTTATCTATATATCCATCTATCTATCTATCCTTCCATCAATCTTTGTGTCGTAGAGAAAGAGAGAGAGGCAGCACACTGTAACTGTCCGCATACTATCGATACTGTTTCTGCTGGCTCTTTCTTTGTTAATATATATATATATATATATGTATATATATATATATATATATATATATATATATATATATATATATATATATATATATATATATATATATATATATATATATATATATTATTTTAACACACAGACAGACAGACAGACAGACAGACACACACACACACACACACACACACAAACTACTACTACTTTGCTGCCACTTGGATTCGAGTATGATGATAATCCAGCTATGATACTATGATATGGGTTATTAAGGATGTCACTTCATTGGTCAGTTATGAGGTGACTAAAGAGGCCGATACAGGACCGGCTGGTCGTTCACAGATGTTGCACATGTGGAGGGCTACATGTTGTGCGGGAGGGGCAGCAGCAGCGTATTTCCGGCGTTGGCGCTTGTCTGCCTCGGTATGCAGTCGGGCTAACTAAGAGTATTATCATCTTCTCGTGTGGTGCTCCTCCAAGCTTCACAGTGTGGAGTGATCGTCTCCCAGGTGAGGAGGTCTATGTGTCAATTTTCAGGTTTGTCTTAAGACTATCCGTATACCTTTTCAGTTGCCCGCCAGCATTACGATTATTATTCGTTAGGTGACTGTAAATTAACTGCTTTGGCAGTCTACTGTCGTCCATGCGGGTAACATGGCCAGTCCAGCGTAGTTGTTCATGGATAATGGTAGCCTCGATGCTCCTATAGTTGGTGTCGGCGAGAATACTGGCATTTGTTCTCTTGTCTTCCCAGCGAACTCGGAGGATGGAACATAGAGTATGTTGGTGAAAGTTTTCAAGTGTCTTGAGGTGCCTCCTGTATGAAAATGACCCTTGTTTCGCTGCCATATAGCAAGGTAGGGAGGACTACGTGCAGCTTCGTAGATAATTTCAGCTCCCGACAGCTGAAGACATGGGTACGGAGTCTGCCAAAGGCTTGAGATTCACATTTGATCGAATGTTGAAACCTGTCTGTCTGTTTAACTACCTACAAACCTGTCTGTCTGTCTGTCTTTTTTTTATCTTGCTTTCCTCTCTTTTCACTTTTCTATTGCTTCTTCTCTATTATTTTCCTTCTCTTTAGTTCAATTATTGTTCTCTCTCTCTCTCTCTCTCATCATCTCCCTCACCAACACAAACTAAGTAACAGAAGGATATTACTCCCAAACCTACGGACGGACGAACAGCCAAACTTTGTCCCTCACAATTCTCTTTTCGCTGTCAACTTCCCAACTCGGGGGATGAGGTCAGCTGCTGTTTTTGTAACCACTACTGCTGTGTCTGCTGCTGCATGGAGAAAGAGAGAGAGAGAGAGAGAGGCTGCTGGCTATATCTATATCTCATCACTTTATCCTCCTGTGTATGTATGTCTTTCTTTACACGATCTAAGTTGTTTGGTGGGAGTATCGGCGTGAATAGTTATCCTCCAGTTGGGTGAAAACTGTGTAGGTGGTTATAGATGGTTACTGGAAATTGTGAGTAGTTTGACTGGGTACTCGGAAAATATGGCACCGGAGAAAATATATACAGTAGTATTAGTGCTATTTTTTACATCTTAATTAATAAATTACCAAGATATAATTTTCACAATAATGCCAAATTAACAATACTGAATAATATGGATATACTGTGTAACAATATGGAGACGCAGAGTTTCAAAATCCTCATTTAGACTTCAGGTCATGTAAGGTCACATTAAGCTCAAATAGTTAACTCACATTTGACCTGACCTAAAAAAAATTATACCCTTACTGGCACTACCCGGGGGCTGGGGTGGAGATTCTGATCTGATTAACTCGTGACAATGTTCTCGTGTTGGCACTGGTCACTGACATGTTGGTCAGTAATTACGGCACCGACACGACCACCTATGTCACCTGTCAAGTCGATTACAAGATTGCGCCGCCTTGGACCCGTCACTATTATGATATAAAGTGTTTGTTTAATATGATCTTAAACCATCTGTAAAAATTTCTTCCCAGAGTGTCCACAGCATCAACTCTAGAATATTGTACTTTATTTGTTTAACTTTCCATTGATACGTAATGATGTTCCTTATATAATGTTTGTTTTTATGGCTGTGTAAATATTGATGTAAATAATAGGGATTAATTTTTATTTATTTTTTATTTTTTTTTTCATTATTTGTTCTAGATCTAGAGAGCTTTCGTCCTACAGCCCACTAACAGAGGGCTGAGTCCCAGGCGAGGATATTGTGTAGTATTAATGTGGGCATAAAAGGCGTATATTTCACTCTTTCTCTCTCTCTTATTATTATTATTATTATTATTATTATTATTATTATTATTATTATTATTATTATTATTACTATAAATGGTGATTCACAAAATGTACCTTAAATTTCATGGTGTATTCCTGGGACAATTCTAAGTCACACACACACACACACACGTCACAATCTATATATAAGAAAATGTTGGAAGCCGATGAATTTGCTAGCTACTACACTGGAAAGAGACTCAGTGAAACAGCCGTAGATTTTTGTATAATTTTATGCACGGCAGACTTAGCTCCCGGAGATAAATTGTCCGGAGCACCTGTAATGAGAAGTAGGAATCTTAAGCCAAGTAAACAATGTGTATTTGCTCGAAAAAAAGGCTAATAAAGTACTTGGGTTCATACAAAGGAGTGTTAGTTACAAAACTAGAGAGGTCATCCTGAAAATATTTATTGCGCTTGTGAGACTTCACTTGGATTACGCAGTTCAATTTTGGTCACTATTACATAATTGATATAGAATCCCTAGAAAGAATTAAGATGAGAATGACAAGACTATTCCCGGGTATTAGGAACCTCGAGTATAGAGACAGGTTAAAGCATCTTAATTTGCACTCCCTCGAGAGGCGTAGATTGAGTGGCGATATGATAGAGGTGTATAAATGGAAGTCAGGGCTAAACAAAGGGGACATAACAAAGGTACTCAAACTATCCAACCAGGAGCAAACACGTAACAGTGGTTTTATATTAGACAAATTTAGATTTAGGCGTGAAACACGTAAACATTGGTTTGGAAATAGAGTAGTGGATGAATAGAGCAAGTTACCAAACATAATTATTGACTCGAATGCCATGGATAGCTTCAAACATAGGTTGGATGGATATATGTGCAATAAAGACTGGGTGTAAATAGGACTGCCCAGGTTGGGTCAATAGGCCTGTTGCAGTTTCCTCCATTCTTATGTTCTTATGTTCACACAACTCTCCACAATGCGATGCAGTGGCAGAGAGGGAATTTTGAACATTTACTGTAATAACACAGCTGTATGTCATTATGGTAGATAAAAAAAAAGTGTGTGTGTGTGTTTGGCTTAGAATTGTCCCAGGAATACACATTACAATTTAATGTACATAGTTGTGACTCACTGTGTATAAGATCACTAGGGGAAAGGACACGGCAGGGTTAGCTCCCGAGGGATAATTATCACATATGGCCAGTGCTATGTGTGGTCTGGGGTGTGAGAGTTTGTTGGCCAAGCTGGAGAGGACCAAGGAAGAATTGGAGAGGGCCACGCTGGAGAACCTGAAATTAAAGGAAGAGATGGCGAAGATGAAGGAAGAGGCGAGACAAGGAAAGCCAGTGTCTGACGAAAACTCAAGCGGGTGGAAGGTTGTTAGGAGAGGGAAGACCAAACTGGTGATGAAAAAACACACCAAGGATACGTCAACAACGACATCAGCAGCTAAGTGTACCAACTCGTTCAGTCCCTTGATAGACGAATTGGACATTAGCACAGTCAGGGACAGGGCTGACAAGGAAGGTATAAAAACTTTAATTGTTGGTGACTCACAGGTAAGGTACATGGACAGGGCTTTTTGTGGTAAAAACAAAAATGGGATGAGGGTGTGTTTGCCAGGAGCTGGGGTGGGAGATATAATTGACAGGATGGACAATATCTTGTCTGGTAATGGGATCAAACCCATTATTTGCCTCAGTGCAGGAGGCAATGATATTGGTCTGTGTAGGAGAGAGGAGCTAATTGATAAGTTCAAGGCAGCTATAGATCGTATTAGGACTAAGGGAGGGATCCCTATCATATGCCGTGTCCTGCCTAGAAGGAGAGTTGGCAGTGAATGGTTGTCAAGGGCAGTTGGTGTCAACGACCGTCTTGACAGATATTGCAAGCCAATATCAGTCCCATTCATTGACAACTGGGACAACTTCTACGGCAGAAGGGACCTTTATGCAAGGGATGGGGTGCACCTGTCTCGGGATGGGGTGGCAATCCTGGCGGGGTCTCTAGAGGGGGCAGTTCAAAAGATATCGAAGTCTTTAAAAAACTAGGGGACATATGGGCACGGGGGTGGAGGAGATTGCAGTGGGAGCGGGTAAACAAAGTAAAAGGTTTCAGGGAAATAGTGTGAGGAATGATGACAAAGCTAAAATAGACAGCAAGTTAAGACTTAAACGAGGTAAAGGGAAGGCTCAGAACACGACTAACCTAAATGTCTATTACACGAACAGTAGAAGTATGAGAAACAAAATGAATGATATTAGGGCCTTGGTATGTACCGAAAAAATCGATATAATAGCATTCACTGAAACATGGATCAACCTAGACTCACGTGAGTTACCTGTCAAATACCAAATTGCGGATGACAAATTGTTCCATACTGATACGCCGTCCAGGAAAGGAGGAGGAGTAGCAATCTATGTCAGGGATAATCTGAAGTGTGAAATAAATAAGGAAATAAAAGCTGAGCGGAATACAGAAACAATTTGGATAGAATTAATCGACGGTAGGGAAAAATTAATCATAGGAGTAATATATAGACCTCCTAATCTTGATAGAGTTAATGAGCGACTTATCTGGGATGAAATACTCAGCGCTTCCATACACAACAAAGTCTGTATAGTAGGCGATTTTAACCTTGTCCAAATAGATTGGACTGACCTTACGGGTAACTCAGTATCAGAGGATTTCCTCGAAACGATCCAGGACTGTTTCCTAAGTCAACATATAACCGAACCCACCCGGGGTAATAATATACGTGATTTAGTTCTGTCGAACAGAGAAAACCTCATTAGCAATGTCGAAGTAGGGAACGAACTTGCAAACAAAACTCACAAAGAAATTAGATTCCAGTTAGATTTTCAGGTCAGACGTAAGGAAAATTCCATTAAATTCCCAGATTTCAGAAGGGCAAACTTTGATAGTTTAAAGAGGCAGCTGAGAGAGCGGGTGTCCCGCTTGGGCGTGAACCTAACAGATGACATCGACCTGATAACGAGATCTGAGATTGCCGAGTTCCACGACAATTTAAATAACGAGTTACTTAATGTACAAAGGCAGAAAATACCATACAAAAAACTCAGATCAGACAACAATGACTCTAAATGGATAAATAAATATTCAAAGAACATTATTGGCCAAAGGAAGGTAGATGGATAAATCGTGGCGAAATTTACCTCCGGGAGTATTATAAGGTATTGCCCGGTAGGGTTAAGACCGAGATAAGAAAAGCAAAGAGAAATAATGAACTGAAGATAGCAAGGGAGGCGAAGACAAACCCCAAAGGATTCTACTAAATGTATCAATCTAAAACACGAGATAAGATTGGACCAATACGTTCAGATACCGGCGAGCTAACTGATAACGATGGAGAAATGGGCAATAATCTGAATAAATATTTTTCAATAGTTTTCACCACCGAAAATGTAAACATGATACCCGAGGCACCGATTCTTTTCAGAGATAGTAAAGAAAACAAATTAAGCGAGATAGTAGTGACTAGTAACGTTGTTAATAAGCAAATAGACAAACTGAAGCCTAATAAGTCGCCTGGTCCCGATGAGATATTTGCCAGGGTATTAAAGGAATGTAAGGAAGAGCTTAGTATGCCCTTAGCAAAGTTGTTTAACATGTCATTAAAAACAGGTGTAGTACCAGAATCCTGGAGGATAGCGAATGTAATACCTATTTTCAAGAAAGGGGATAGATCGCTCTCCTCTAACTACCGCCCAATCAGTCTAACATCAATAGTAGGCAAATTACTAGAATCAATCATTTCAAACTCTATTCGAAACCACCTGGAGAAGCACAAGTTGATCAATGATTCCCAACATGACTTCACAAGCGGGCGTTCATGTCTAACTAATCTATTAACATTCTTTTCATCAGTTTTCGAATCTGTGGACGAAGGGCACAATTATGATGTGGTATATCTCGACTTAAGCAAAGCGTTCGACAGAGTCCCCCACGAAAGACTAATTAGAAAGGTAGAAGCACATGGCATCAAAGGTAATATCCTTAAATGGATTAGGCCGTGGTTACGGGACAGGAAACAGCGAGTGAGCATAAACGGTACTAAATCGCATTGGAGCAACGTCACTAGTGGAGTTCCCCAAGGCTCAGTACTTGGACCATTATTATTTATTATATACATAAACGACATAGATATCGGCATAGACAGCAACATAAGTAAATTTGCTGATGACACTAAAATAGGACGTGTAATTAAATCTGACGAGGACTCTGCAAAACTACAGGAAGATCTAAACAAATTTTTCGAATAGTCGGAAAAATGGCAGATGAAATTCAATGTAGACAAATGTAAAGTACTCAGCACAGGAGATGTAAACAGGGAAACCAGTTACCAGATGAACAACGATGCCATTGTGGAATCCGACTGCGAGAGAGATTTAGGAGTAATGATAAGTAGGAATCTTAAGCCAAGTAAACAATGTGTTTTTGCTTGTAACAAGGCTAATAAGGTACTTGGGTTCATACAAAGGAGTGTTAGTTACAAGACTAGCGAGGTCATCTTAAAATTATATCTAGCACTTGTGAGACCTCACCTGGATTACGCAGTTCAGTTCTGGTCACCGTATTACAGAATGGATATAGAATCCTTGGAAACAATCCAGAGGAGAATGACAAGACTAATCCCGGGCATTAGGAACCTTGAGTACAGAGACAGGTTAAAGCATCTTAATTTGCACTCCCTCGAGAGACGTAGAGTGAGGGGCGACATGATTGAGGTGTATAAATGGAAGTCAGGGTTAAAGAAAGGGGACATTACAAAGGTACTCAAACTATCCAACTAGGAGCGAACTAGTAACAATGGTTTTAAATTAGACAAATTTAGATTTCGGCGTGAAATAGGTAAACACTGGTTTGGAAACAGAGTAGTGGATGAATGGAACAATTTACCAAATATCATCATTAACTCGAATACGCTGGATAGCTTTAAATATAGGTTGGATGCTTATATGAGCAATAGGGGTTGGTTATAAACGGGACTGCCCAGTATGGGTCAATAGGCCCACTGCAGTTTCCTTCATTCTTATGTTCTTAACACACCAGAATGTCAAGGCGGGTCATATGAGTTACCATGGCCAGTTGAGGAGGAGGAAGAGAGGTAGAGGAGTAAAGAGAAAAAGACGGAAGGAAGAAGGGAAGGTAAAAAAGAAGGAGGAGCAAGGAGAGGAAGAAGGGAAGGGAAGTGATAAATGATTTGGAGTAAAGGGAGGAAAAAGGGAAGGAGCATGTGGTAGTAAAGACAGCAAGAAGAGAAAAGGAGATACAGGATATATTCAAAATATAATTATCTGAAATTCCTAATTAGACACATAATACTTAAAACAATATAATATGGTTCGTCTTTTACTTATAAACAGGTGATTCTAAATGTGTGATAGGACCTTATTAAGTGGTGTTATTAGAGAGGTCAGAGGTCAGGGAGAGGAGTGGAGGGTAAGTTGACCTCACTCACCTGACCTCCCCAGCAATCGCTAGCCAGCTGCACCAGGTCATAGTGTAATCTCTTTGACCATGAAAGTGATAAAGTGGTATCTCTCTCTCTCTCTCTCTCTCTCTCTCTCTCTCTTTGTGCGCGCGCGCTCCCGTGTGTGTATGCGTAATAATAATAATAATAATAATAATAATAATAATAATAATAATAAACAGTTTATTAATAGAGTTGCAGCCGGTGGCTGAAAATATACAGACTTACATTTAATTTAGACATAATGATATAATATGCATTGAATACATTTACAGGGCTGTACAGTACATAAATCAGGAGTTGTTTATTATTTTCACAATAGATGGGATGGTGCTGTTCTTATATCTATCGGTGCGGGCTCTTATGGGCTGAATTTTGTTGTAGTGGCGGACTGCGCGAGTTGGGTGGGAGACTGCAGGTGGCAGGAGGTGGCGATGGCGAGGGTGGTGTGTGTGTGTGTGTCTGCACCTGTTTATCTCACTTACCTCTCTTGATAAATCTCATTAGGGGACGAGGAAGTTGACCTGGATTCAGAAATAGAACAGTGGATGAGTGGAAGAACACGTTACTAAACGCCCTCATTAACACGACAGCCTTAGATAGTTAAAAGAATCGGTCGTGAAAGAGGTATCAGTGATAATGGTTGGGTGTAAACAGCTGCTTAGTATTGGTCAAAGGATTTACTGTTATTTCTTCTATGGTTATGTTATACATCTCTCTCTCCATTTTCTGTTAACCTGATGATTCAAAACTAAAGCAAATCTTACCTACCCTGACCCCCCATTCCCCAGGTAGCGTTAGGGTATCTAATCATCAGGTGACATGAGCCTAATCTTCTCGTGATGCTCTTTCATTTGTCTGTTAGTTTAACCTCCATTCTACTGTGTTTGTTTCACTTTCCTTCTCTCTTTATTTCTCTTGTTCTTCCTCTTTATATATTTTCTTCTCCTTCCTTCCCTGTCTCTTCCACCCCCCTTTCCTTCTCTGTCTCTTTCGCCGTCTCCTGCCTCCTATCTCTCCCCACCCTCGTTCTGTCTCCCCCACCCTCTCTTTGTTTCCTCCACCCTCGCTCTGTCTCCTCCACCCTCGCTCTGTCTCCTCCACCCTCTCTCTGTCTCCTCCACCCTCTCCACAGGTAAGCAGGCAGTAAACCAGGTAATAAACTCACAACACAATAACAGTCCGGCAGTAAAAGGAAGTACTTAAGTAACTCACAGTGAAGTACAGTTGAACTTGAGTACTCGTATATAACTCTTTCTTCCCTCCGCTTTCTCTCCCTTTCTCGATTTTGTGCTTTATATTTATTCTATGGCTTCTCATTCTCTCTCTTTTGATTCTCTGTTCTCTATCTCACACTTTGTTTCTCTCTCTATCTCTTCACCTTTCATTATTTTTATCTCTCTGCATTCTAAGTATCTTTCTCTCAACCCCCCCCATTCTCTCTCTCTTAGTATCTGTCTCTCAATCCTCCCATTCTCTCTCTCTCTCAGTACCTGTCTTTCATTGTAAGAACATAAGAACATAAGAATGGAGGAAACTGCAGCGGGCCTATTGGCCCATACTGGGCAGTCCCGTTTACAACCAACCCCTATTGCTCATATGAGCATCCAACCTATGTTTGAAGCAATTCAGCGTATTCGAGTTAATGATGATATTTGGTAACTTGTTCCATTCATCCACTACTCTGTTTCCAAACCAGTGTTTACCTATTTCACGCCTAAATCTAAATTTGTTTAATTTAAAACCATTGTTACGAGTTCGCTCCTGGTTGGATAATTTGAGTACCTTTGTAATGTCCCCTTTGTTTAGCCCTGTCTTCCACTTATACACCTCTATCAGGTCGCCCCTCGCTCTACGTCTCTCGAGGGAGTGCAAATTAAGATGTTTTAACCTGTCTCTATACTCAAGGTTCCTAATGCCCGGGATTAGTCTTGTTATTCTCCTCTGAATTCTCTCCAAGGATTCTATATCCATTCTACAATACGGTGACCAGAACTGAACTGCGTAATCCAGGTGTGGTCTCACAAGAGCAAGATAAAGTTTTAGGATGACCTCGCTAGTCTTGTAACTAACACTCCTTTGTATGAACCCAAGTACTTTATTAGCCTTGTTACAAGCAAAAACACATTGTTTACTTGGCTTAAGGTTCCTACTTATCATTACTTCTAAATCTCTCTCGCAGTCGGATTTCTCTGGCATCGTTGTTCATCTGGTATCTGGTTTCCCTCTTTACATCTCCTATACTGAGTACTTTACATTTGTCCACGTTGAATTTCATCTGCCATTTTTCAGACCATTCGAAAAATTTGTTTAGATCTTCCTGTAGTTTTGCGGAGTCCTCGTCAGATTTAATAACACGTCCTATTTTAGTGTCATCAGCAAATTTACTTATGTTGCTGTCTATACCGATATCTATGTCGTTTATGTATATAATAAACAATAATGGTCAAGTACTGAGCCTTGGGGAACTCCACTTGTGACGTTGCTCCAATGGGACTTAGTGCGTTAATGCTCCTTTCAGCTGTTTCCTGTGTCACTGTAACCACGCCTAATCCATTTAAGGATGTCACCTTTGATGCCATGAGCTTCTACTTTCTAATTAGTCTTTCGTGGGGACTCTGTCGAAGGCTTTGCTAAGTCGAGATATACCACATCATAATTGTGCCCCTCGTCCACTGATTCGAAAACTGATGAAAAGAATGTTAATAGATTAGTTAGGCAAGAACGTCCGCTTGTGAAGCCATGCTGGGAATCATTGATCAATCGGTGCTTCTCCAGGTGATTTCGAATAGAGTTTGAAATGATTGCTTCCAGTAATTTGCCTACTATTGATGTTAGACTGATTGGGCGGTAGTTAGAGGATAGTGATCTATCCCCCTTCTTGAAAATCGGTATTACATTCGCTATCCTCCAGGATTCTGGTACTACACCTGTTTTTAAGGACATGTTAAACAACTTTGCTAAGGGCATACTAAGCTCTTCCTTACATTCCTTTAATACTCTGGCAAATATCTCATCGGGACCAGGTGACTTATTAGGCTTTAGTTTGTCTATTTGCTTACTAACATCGTTACTAGTCACTACTATCTCATTTAATTTGTTTTCTTCACTATCTCTGAATAGGGTCGGTGCCTCGGGTATCATGTTTAGATTTTCGGTGGTGAAAACTGTTGAAAAATATTTATTCAAATTATTGCTCATTTCTCCGTCGTTATCAGTGAGCTCGCCGGAGTCTGACCGTATTGGTCCAATCTTTTCTCGTGTTTTAGTTTGATACATTTGGTAGAATCCTTTGGGGTTTGTCTTTGCCTCCCTTGCTATCCTTACCTCATTATTCCTCTTTGCTTTCCTTATCTCGGTTTTAACTCTACTCGCCAATACCCTATAATAGTCCCGGAGGTGAATTTCGCCACGATTTATCCTTCTACCTATAGCCTTCCTTTGGCCAATGATGTTCTTTAAATAATTATTTATCCATTTAGGGTCATTGTTGTCTGATCTGAGTTTTTTGTATGGTATGTTCTGCCTTTGTGCATTAAGTAACTCATTATTTAAATTATCGTGGAACTCGGCAATCTCAGATCTCGTTATCAGGTCGGTGTCATCTGTCAGGTTCACGGCCAAGCGTGACACCCCCTCTCTCAGCTGCCTCTTTAAACTGTCAAAGTTTGCCTTTCTGAAATCTGGTACTTTAGTGGAATTTTCCTTACGTCTGCCCTGAAAATCTAACTGGAATCGAATTTCTTTGTGATCGCTGTTTGCAAGTTCGTTCCCTACCTCGACATTGCTAATGAGGTTTTCTCTGTTCGTCAGAACTAAATCCAGTATATTATTACCCCGTGTGGGTTCGGTTATATGTTGACTTAGGAAACAGTCCTGGATCGTCTCGAGAAAATCCTCTGATTCTGAGTTACCCGTAAGGACAGTCCAATCTATTTGGCCAAGGTTAAAGTCGCCTACTATACAGACTTTGTTGTGTATGGAAGCCCTGCGCATTTCATCCCAGATAAGTCGCTCATTGACGCTATCAAGATTGGGGGGTCTATATATTACCCCTGTGATTAATTTTTCCCGACCGTCGCTTAATTCTATCCAAATTGTTTCTGTATTCCTCTCAGTTTTTATTTCCTTATTTATTTCACACTTCAGATTATCCCTAACATAGATTGCTACTCCGCCTCCTTTCCTGGTCTGCCTATCGGTATGGAACAGTTTGTAACCCGCAATTTGGTATTCGACTGGTAATTCACGTGTGTCTAGGTTGATCCATGTTTCAGTGAATGCAATTATATCGATTTCTCTCTCAGTTTGTCTTTCAACCCTCCCATTCTCTCTCTCTTGCACTCTCAGTATCTATCTCTCCACCCTTCCATTCTCTCTCTTTCCCGCACCCTCAGTATCCATCCCTCTAGCCCCCTGCCCTCCTATTCTCTTCTCTCTCTTTCCCAACGAGATTTGAAATATAGGTTGGATAGATACATGAGTGATAAAGGTTAGACCAATAATACCTACTGTGGTGTTCCTTGGTATGTCTTTCTGTAGGAACAATTTGCATAGAAACACCAACAATAGCATCAACAATTTTCTCCTTGTTACACACATAAGAACATAAGAAAATAAGGAGTCTGCAATGAGCAGGTTGGCCTATGCATGGCAGCTCCTGTCAAGAGATACAACCATTCTCTATCATCCATGAATCTATCTTGCCTCCTTTTAGAACTTTCCAGCGTTCCAGCACTTACTACAAAGTTGCTAAGCTTGTTCCATTCGTCTTATACCCTATTTGTGAAACAGTTCCTTCCTATCTCCCTCCTAAACCTAAACTTATCCAACTTAATTAAATGTGTTGCTTCGAGTCCTATCATTTTCGTCATTCTTCGCTGCACTGACTCCAGTGAATTGATATCCATTCTATAATAAGGGCACCAGAACTGAACAGCATAATCGAGGTGCGGCCTGACTAGCACAAAATATAGTTGCAATATGACCTCCGCAATCTTATTACTTACACTTCTAGATATAAAACCTAATACTGTTTGCCTTATTTCGAACATTAACTCACTGTTTTCTAGGCCGTAGGTCCGGGCTTATAAATATCCCTAACTCTCTTTCACAAGTCGACTTCACTTGGTTGATGTTGTTAAGGCTGTATACATTGACAGTATTTGTTCTTCCAAAATTAAGTACGCTGCACTTGCTGGTGTTGAATTTCATTTGCCATTTTTCTGACCACTCCTGCAGTTTATTTAAATCCTAGTGTAGTGCATTTGCATCATGCCCTGAATTTATCTGCCGCCGTATTTTGGTGTCATCCGCAAACTTCGCTATGTCACCGCTGATCCCAGCATCTAGATCTTTTATGTAGATTATGAACAAGAGTGGGCCCAGTAGTAACCCCTGGGGAACCCCACTGGTTACACAGCCCCACTCAGATTTAACACCATCTACGCTGACCCTCTGTGTTCTATCGGTGTGCCATGATTTTATCCAATTTAAAACTTCCCCTCAATACCATGAGCCTTAACTTTTCTGAGAAGCCTCTGATGCGGTACTCTGTCGAACGCTTTGCTGAAGTCTAAGTAAATAACATCGTAATTTTCGTCATTATCTCCTACCTCAAAGACTTTCCTAAAAAAAGTCATCAGATTTGTTAGACAAAATTTTCCCTTTGTACACCCATGTTGAGAGTCGTAGATCAATTTGTTTTTCTCTAAATGCGATCGGATGCTATTTGCTATAATTGATTCAAGAAATTTCCCCAGTACTGAAGTCAAACTAATCGGCCGGTAATTTGACACTGATGCTCTGTCTCCCTTTTAGAATATGGGTACTACATTTGCCTGTTTCCACAAGAATGGCACAACTCTTGTGTCAAATAATTTTGTAAATAAATTTACGAGGAGTCCGCTAATCTGTTCCTTACACTCTTTCAAAACTCGAGGGGACATTTCATCCGGCCCTGGGGATTTTGTCTTCTTTAATTTATTTATCTTCTTAAGAACATCCTCTTTTCTGATGATGATATTCTTTAATTTATCTTCTTCATTTCTCTTAAATATCAGTTCCACCTCTGGAATTTCCTCGTGAATTTCTTCTGTGAAAAGTGATAAGAAGTAGCTGTTTAATGCTTTGCGTATTTTCTCACTATCATCGATCACTTCCCATCTCTCTGACTTTAAAGGTCCCACTTTGTCCTTGACCTTTGTCCTATATACCTGGAAAAATCCTTTGGGATTCGCCTTGAATTCTCTTGCTAGCCTGATTTCGTAGTCCTTCTTTGCCTTCCTTACATTTTTCATAGCATTCTTAGATAGTTCATTATACCTATTTCTGAGATGCTCCTCCCCTCCCTTTAATTTCTTATAAATTCCTTTCTTTATTCCTATGTCATGTTTAAGTTTGTTGGTCATCCACCTTGGCTCATTCTTATTTGACCTAATTTTTCTTTATGGTATATTTTGTTTTTGTGCTTTACGTAGTATACTAGTGAATATATTATAGTCGTGATCAATTTTTGTGTTGCCGGTGACGTCCCCCAATCCTACCAGGGACTGACCTGACTGTTCCCAGGCGACCTCACCTTGGTACCTTCTTAACTCCTCAAAATCGGCCGATCGAAAGTCTGAGACTCTGACCACACTTATATACATTCAATATAATCTTACTCTTAATTGTGGTATAATGTTTATGGTATATACCAATTTATACCAAAGTAATTTATTTTAATGGTATACCTGTATATAGTTTTGTTTCATTCATTTGCATACTGTAATTCATCTCTCTATCAGGTAATCCTCTCTGGGTTTAAATGATTAGAAGTTTTATTTTAATGGATTTATTTATGACTAATACAAAGAAATTTACGGATTATTTCACAAACCAAAATATTAATACATATAATGGAGAGAATAAAAGATTTAATTATTTACTCATCAATGAATAATAAAATGTAAGGATGAATACAGTGATGAAGATAGTGAGTGTAAGTATGAATGAAGGAGTCGGTTGTCTCTCGTCCTTACCAAGCTTTTCACATGAGGATATATAACTCCAGGGCTCCAATTATCCGGGGTTCCAAGTCTCTAAATATTCATGGCTTCAGATACCCAATGGTCCAGATTTTCAGGGTTCCAAATATCAAGGGGTTTTGGCTTTCAAAGGCTTAGAGTTTCAAGCTTTCAATATTCCAAAGTTTCAGGGTTTCAAGGCTTCACTATCCAGGTTGTCAGGACGTCAAAGCTTCACTATCCAGGGTACCAGGTCGTCAAAGCTTCACTATTCAGGGTGTCAGGTCGTCAAAGTTTCACTATCCAGGGTGCCAGGTCATTAAGGCTTCACTATTCTGGGCATTAGGTCGTCAAGGCTTCACTATTCAGGGTGTCAGGTCGTCAAGGCTTCACTATCCATGGTGTCAGGTCATCAAAGCTTCACTATTCAGGGTACCAGGTCGTCACGGCTTCACTATCCAGGGTATCAAGGCTTCAGACGTGCAACACTGGGATCTTCTCTTGCCTTTTCTCCTCCAAGTCTTCCAAGTTCAGGTGAAGGCGGTAGCAGGTCTGGTCCAACCACTTCTTTGAGTTCTGGCGGTGAGTGAAGAAACAGCCAGATTTATTATCATCATTCAACCATCATTAAAGATTTTATAGTATTCGTGTGAGAAAGTAATTATTATTATCTACTATTGTCATTATTATTGTTGTTATTCTCGTTTTTATTATTATTATTGTTGATATTCTCGTTATCATTACGACTATTACTGTTGTCATTATTATTATTACCGGTACTTTTATTACTATTACAACTACAATTATTATTATTATCCTCAATAATCCTATTTTGCAAGTAATTATTTTTGCCAACACAAATTAAGATTCCGTGAGGATTGAGTCCTAGTTTTATTATATAAATACAATAGGTAAACAGACTGACATATCTCGTCAGTTTGTCTCTCGCTTGAGGTTTGGTTAACTTAGATTGGGTTAGGTTCATTTAAGTTAGGCTATGCTACATTAAGTTAGATTAAGTTACAGTAGTTTAGGTTAGATTAACTTCGGATATGCTAGCTTAGATTATGTTACACAAAAACATAAGAACATAAGAATGGAGGAAACTGCAGCAGGCCTATTGACCCATACTGGGCAGTCTCGTTTAAACCCAACCCCTATTGCTGATAAAGGGCGACCAAACTTGTGGTGAAAAAACACACCAAGGATGCGACAACAACAGCTATGTGTACCAACTCTTTCAGTCCTTTGATAGACGAATTGGACGTTAGCATAGTCAGGGACAGAGCTGAGAGGGAAGGTATGAAAACCTTAATTGTTGGTGATTCCCAGGTACGGTACCTGGACAGAGCTTTTTGTGGTAAAAATAGAAATGGGATGAGGGTGTGTTTACCAGGAGCTGGGGTGGGGGATATAATTGACATGATGGACAATATCTTGTCTGGTAATGGGAGCAAGCCCATTATCTGCCTCAGATATTGGCCGGTGTAGGAGTGAGGAGCTTCTTGATAAGTTCAAGACAGCTATAGAACGTATCAGGTCGAAGGGAGGAATCCCTATAATATGTGGTGTCCTGCCTAGAATGAGAGTTGGCAATGAATGGTTGTCAAGGGCAGTTGGTGTCAACGGCCATTTTGACAGATATTGCAAGACAATATTAGTATCATTCATTGACAGCTGGGACAATTTTTAAGGCAGAAGGGACCTTTATGCTCGGGATGGGGTGCATCTGTCTTGGGATGGGGTGGCAACCCTGTCTGGCTCTCTTGAGAGGGCAGTTCAAAGGATGTCGAAGTCTTTAAACTGCTTGGAGAACATATGAGCATGTGGGTGGAGGAGACTGCAGTGGGAGTGGGTAAGCAAAGTGAAAGGTTACAGGGGAATAGTACTAGGAATGATGACAAAACCAAGTTAGGCAGGGAGCTAAAACCTAAATGCGACAAAGAGAGCACTCAGAACACGACTAACTTAAATGTTTACTACGCAAACAGTAGGAGTATGAGAAACAAAATGGATGAAATCAGGGTGTTAGTATGTACCGAAAAAATCGATATAATAGCTTTCACCGAAACATGGATAAACCTAGACTCACGCGAGTTACCTGTCGAATACCAAATTGCAGGTTACAAATTATTCCATACTGATAGGCAGATTAGGAAAGGAGGCAGAGTAGCAATCTATGTCAGGGATAATCTGAAGTGTGAAATAAATAAGGAAATAAAAACTGAGCGGAATACAGAAACAATTTGGATAGAATTAATCGATAGTAGGGAAAATTAATCACAGTAGTAATATATAGACCTCCTTATCTTGATAGTTAAAAAGTGAATTATTTGGGTTGAAATGCACAGGACTTCCATACATAGCAAAGTCTGTATAGTAAGCAACTTTAACTTTAACCAAATAGATTGGATTGACCTTCCAGGTAACTCAGAATCAGAGGATTTTCTTGAAACAATCCAGGACTGTTTCCTAAGTCAACATATAACCGAACCCACCCTGGGTAATAATATACTCGATCTAGTTCTGTCAAACAGAGAAAATCTCATTAGTAATGTCGAGATAGGGAACGAACTTGCTAACAGCGATCACAAGGAAATAAGACTCCATTTACAATTTCAGGGCAGCTGCAAGGAAAATTTCACTAAAGTCCCAGATTTCAAAGGGCAAACTTTGATAGTTTGAAGAGGCAGCTGAGAGAAGGGGTATCATGCTTGGGGGTGAATTACATGACCTCACACAATGTACCTACAGAGGGCGACCTCACCGAGAGTCCTGACGGTTGAGGATGACCTGATCACGAGATCTGAGGTTGACGAGTTCCACAACAATTTAAATAATGAGTTACTTAATGCACAAAGGCAGAACTTACCATACAGAAAACTCAGATCAAACAACAATGACCCTAAATGGATAAATAACTATTTAAAGAATATTATTGGACAAAGGAAGGCTATAGGTAGGAGATTAAATACTGGTGAAGTTTACCTCCGAGATTATTATCAGGTATTGGCCAGTAGAGTTAAGACCGAGATAAGAAAAGCGAAGAGGAATAATGAACTGAAGGTAGCAAGGGAGGCGAAGTCAAACCCCAAGGGATTTTATCAAATGTATCAAACTAAAACACGAGAAAAGATTGGACCAATACAGTCAGATACTGGCGAGCTAACTGATAACGATGGAGAAATGAGCCGTTGTCTGACTGTATTGTTCCAATCTTTTCTCGGGTTTTAGTTTGATTAAGTTAGATTAAGTTAGTTTAAGTTTCTGGAGAATCATTCAATTCTCGGCCATAAAGAGAGAAAAGGTGACGAAACTTGTCCATAACATTACCCCTGGCCTCCTGTAATACCTGATAACTCTCCAAAATATTATAGATCAAGAATATTACTCCCAGCAACTTTACAAATGAATTAATGAAACTATACCATTGTTTACTTATTAATGCCCTATCAATAACAAGTCTTAAAGTGTCTCATATAGTGTCTTATATAGCACCTGGTAACTATGGAAACTGGACCAGGTAACTATGGAAACAGTACCTGGTAACTATGGAAACAGCACCTGGTGACTATGGAATCAACAACTGGTAACTATGGAAACAGCACCTGGTAACTATGGAAACAGGACCAGGTAACTATGGAAGCGACTCCTGGTAACTATGGAAACAGCACCTGGTGACTATAGAATCAACACCTGGTAACTATGGAAACAGCACCTGGTAACTATGGAAACAGCACCTGGTAACTATGGAAACAGCACCTGGTAACTATGGAAACGACTCCTGGTGACTATGGAAACGGCACCTGGTAACTATGGAAACAGCACCTGGTAACTATGGCAACAGTACCAAGTAGCTGTAGAAACAGTACCTGGTAATAATCGAGACAGACAGGTAAACAGACAGTGGATGAGGTGTAAACGAGCACATAAACTTTTTACAACAGGTGAGAGAGGTCGTGAAGGTAAGATTTACAACCTGTCAATAAAATCTGTTCTAGATACTGATTTTTTTTCACTGATAATTACAATGTTTTATTTTATCTATACTTATGATGTTTACGATGAAGTTGGTTATTATTATTATTATCAGTATCACCATTATCATTATTGTTTTCATTACTACAATCATATTTATCATCACCACTACATTATGTTGCTAATCACAATAAAATCTTAGTGTAATGTGGAGGCCATATTTAACCAACCATCCTCGTGTCGTAACCTAAAGTGTGTCAGTTAGGATACGCACAATTCTCGCATCACCATTTACTGTACACCTACGCACACTTACGATATTTTGAGACTCGGCCGTCAACATTTACACACTCGTAAAATTACTCGTAAATTCTGCAGTGAAGTAGAAGCAGACCGGAGCCAGGAAATTACCTTCAAATTTACAATACACTATTAAATTCACGGTGGTGTACTGATTCTCAAAGGTTCACACATTAAAACTTTCCGATCACCTGAAGAATAGACACCCCAGTTAATTTTACCTTAAGTTTAAACACATCAACTTATTTCACCCGACGATTAGACACCCCAGCTTATTTGACCCGACGATTAGACACCCCAGCTTATTTGACCCGACGATTAGACACCCCAGCTTATTTGACCCGACGATTAGACACCCCAGCTATTTGACCCGACGATTAGACACCTCAGGTTATTTGACCCGACGATTAGACACCCTGGTTATTTCATCTGAACATTAACCACCCAAACGGCTACCTGGGGGTTATGTTAGCTGAAAAATCTTCCGGTGAAATAAGCTGTAGTATCTAGTCTCCAGGTGAAATAAATTGAGGTGTCTAAACTTATGGGTAGAATAAGCTGGGTGTCTAATCTTCTGGTGAAATAAGCTGGGGGAATCTAATCTTCAAGCCAAATAAGCTAGGGTGACTAATCTTCAGGTGAAATAAGCTGGGGTGTCTAATCTTCAGGTGAAATAAACTAAGGTGTCTAATCTTCAAGTAAAATAACCTGGGATGTCCAATCTTCAGGTAAAATAAGTTGGTGTGTAAAATTTACTGGGGTGTCTAATCTTCAGGAGATCTTGGCTTCCTTCCCCTTGACGTCAGAAAACATATAATTGTCTCACTTAATTTATGCCAATGCGAGGAGTTGGACTGTTAAAATGGTGTTAAATGTACTCTGTGACTCTACATGCAGGAATTAGAAGTTTTTAATTACACGTAAGGACACTTGCATACGTGAGTCGAAAATTAATGGATGGTTTTCACTATGAGTACGACGCTAACCCCCATGAGTACATCGAATTAACCCAAGAGTGCAACTCTCGTCCCTCGAGTACAATGACTTACCTTTCTTAGTATGATAATTTTTAACACTGTGGATTCGTATACCAATGTTTAATTAACACGAGCGCGAGCAAATTATGTTTTTTAGGGAGGGAGAGAGAGAGAAAGCGAGAGCATACGAAACAGACACAGACACACACACACACACATAAACTCACCTGCAGACAAGGCCTCTCCATGTACCAGCACATAATCAACATGGCTATGAAGATGCTGAACATGGAGAAGTAGAGATGGAACACGTCAGGCCCCGTCCACCTGGAGTACATAGATATAGCTGAGACTGTTTCGTTAGCCAGAGGACCCATCACTGCTGAGTTGGTCGGTTCTGGAAGCTCTACAGAATGATTGCCTTGGGTCACAGAGGGTCGGGACTCACGTATCAGGGGTGAGTTTAGTGTTGTGTGCAGTTTGGTAATTTGACTGGGGCGTGTAAATCAAGGTTTAATGACAGGGTAAAGTTATACACTTCTCTGTATACTTTCCTCTTGTAATTCACTACCTCACTAACAATGGCTGTATACTTGTGGTTTATGTAAACCTGATGGAATTGTTCACTGTTCTCTTTGCACCTGTGAAGCTGTTCCACGTATGCTGTAACACTTATAAATGTACAGATGCTTATGTTTCTGTCTCTGTCAATTGTGTAAACACGTTATCACAAATACCTCCGAGAGAGACTGACTGACTGGCCTGTGTTGTCACCAGGACGAAGATTTGACCACTGTGGCCTCAACACCACCCGTGACCACTACGTAGGGGAGAAACGAGCCACAAGAAGGACCAATCATATATCGAGTCTCCTTAACAGCTATTGTGATTGGTTGACTGGGACAGATGAAGGAGAGTGAGGTGGGGTATGGGGGAATGTAGAGATAGGGAGAGAGAGGAGATAATTCAGGGATAACGGTTAAGGGAATCCCACCTCCACCTTTATTTTTCTTCAATCACGTTTTAATAAATAGACTCCAAGATAAATTATATTATTAGGATCACCTGAAGAATCTCCACCTCACCTTGTTCTACCTAAAAACAAACCACCAGATATTGTGGGGTGGTCAGGTCAGGTCAGGTCAATAAAGGTCAACTTAACTCCACCACTTGCTTACTTTATCTCTATTTAACTCTTATATTCTCTCTTCGTTCCTTTGTCTTTCTCTCTGTTTTATTGTTAAATATGTGTTTTCTCTCTCTCTCTCTCTCTCCACACACAGGTAATAAACAGGTGTATGCTACAGGAGTTGACGTCTTATGTACACTAAGTCAAAACAAAGTGTGATAAATGGTCGAGGTAACAACAGGTGGAGAAGATGGAGGAGGGAGAGGAGGTGGAGGAGGCAGAGGAGAGGGAGGAGGGAGAGGAGATAGAGGAGGAAGAGGAGAGGGAGGAGGGAGAGGAGATGGAGGAGGAGAGGAGAAAATAAGGATTCTGCAATAGGCCGGTTGGCCTGTGCATGGAGAGAGCTACTACCACTCTCTATCATCCATGAATCTATCTAGCCTCCTTTTGAAACTTTCCAGAGTTGCACTTACTACAAAGCTTGTTCCACTCGTCCACCACCCTATTTGTGAACCAGTTTCTTCCTATCTCCCTCCTAAACTTAAACTTATCCAACTTAAATCCGTTGCTCCGAGTCCTATCCTGCTCGGATATTATAAGAACTTTATCTATATCCCTTTATTGATTCCTTTCACCCACTTAAATACTTCTATCATATCTCCTCGTACTCTTCGTCTTTCTAGGGAATGCAAGTTAAGTTTCTTCTTTAACCTATCCTGATATGGAAGGTTTCTAAGTCCCGGAATCGTTTTGTCATTCTTCGGTGCACCGACTCTAGTGAATTTATATCCATTCTATAATAAGGGCACCAGAACTGAACCGCATGATCGAGGTGCGGCCTGACTAGCGCAAGATATAGTTGCAATAAGACCTCTGCACTCTTGTTACTTACACTTCTAGATATAAAACCCAATACTCTGTTTGCCTTATTTCGAACATTAACGCACTGTTTTCTAGGCCGTAGGTCCGGGCTTACAAGTACCCCTAGGTCTCTTTCACAAGTCGACTTCTCTAGGTTGATGTTGTTAAGGCTGTATACATTATCAGTATTTGTTCTTCCAATATTAAGTACGCTGCACTTGCTGGTGTTGAATTTCATTTGCCATTTTTCAGACCACCCCTGCAGTTTATTTAGATCCTCCTGTAATGCATTTGCATCCTGCCCTGAATTAATCTGCCGCCCTATTTTGGTGTCATCCGCAAACTTGCTTATGTCACTGCTGATCCCAGTATCTAGATCGTTTATGTAGATTATGAACAAGAGTGGGCCTAGTACTGACCCCTGGGGAACCCCACTGGTTACACGGGCCCACTCAGATTTAACATCATCTATGCTGACCCTCTGCCACTTATCGGTGAGCCATGATTTTATCCAATTTAAAACTATCCCCTCGATACCATGAGCCTTAACTTTTCTGAGAAGCCTCTGATGCGGTACTCTGTCAAATGCTTTGCTAAAGTCTAAGTAAATAACATCGTAATTTTCGTCATTATCTACTACCTCGAAGACTTTCCTAAAAAAACGTCAGCAGATTTGTTAAACAAGATTTTCCCATCGTAAACCCATGTTGAGAGTCGTAGATTAATTTGCTATTCTCTAGATGCGATCGGATGCTATCTGCTATAATTGATTCAAGAAATTTCCCACTACTGATCGGCCGGTAATTTCACGCTGATGCTCTGTCTCCCTTTTTGAATATGGGTACGACATTTGTCTGTTTCCACAAGTCTGGCACAACTCCGGTGTCTAATGATTTTGTAAATAAGTTTACGAGGGGTCCGCTAATCTGTTCCCTACACTCTTTCAAGACTCGAGGGAAAATTAGGAGGTGTAGGAGGGAGAGGAGGTGTAGGAGGGAGAGGAGGCGTAGGAGGGAGAGGAGATGGAGGAAGGAGAGGAGGTGTAGGAAGGAGAAATGGAGGAGGAAGAATAGAGAGAGGAGGTGTAGGAGGGAGAGGAGATGTAGGGGGAGAGGAGGTGTAGGAGGGAGAGGAGATGGAGGAGGGAGAGGAGGTGGAGGAGGGAGAGGAACATAAGAACATAAGAATGGAGGAAACTGCAGCGGGCCTATTGGCCCATACTGGGCAATCCCGTTTACACCCAACCCCTATTGCTCATATAAGCATCCAACCTATATTTGTCTAATTTAAAACCATTGTTACGAGTTCGCTCCTGGTTGGCTAGTTTGAGTACCTTTGTAATGTCCCCATTGTTTAACCCTGACTTCCATTTATGCACCTCGATCATGTCACCTTCGCTCTACGTCTCTCGAGGGAGTGCAAATTAAGATGCTTTAACCTGTCTCTGTACTCAAGGTACCTAATGCCCGGGATTAGTCTTTTCATTCTCCTCTGGATTGTTTCCAAGGATTCTATATCCATTCTGTAATACGGTGACCAGAACTGAACTGCATAATCCAGGTGAGGTCTCACAATCGCAAGATATAATCTTAAGATGACCTCACTAGTCTTGTAACTAACACTTCTTTGTATGAACCCAAGTACTTTATTAGCCTTGTTACGAGCAAAAACACATTGTTTACTTGGCTTAAGATTCCTACTTATCATTACTCCTCAATCTCTCTCACAGTCGGATTTCTCAATGGCATCGTTGTTCATCTGGTAACTGGTTTCCCTGTTTACATCTCCTATACTGAGTACTGTACTTTACATTTGTCCACATTGAATTTCATCTGCCATTTTTCAGAACATTCGAAAAATTTGTTTACATCTTCCTCTAGTTTTGCAGAGTCCTCGTCAGAGTTAATTACACTTCCTATTTTAGTGTCATCAGCAAATTAACTTATGTTGCTATTTATGCCGACATCTATGTCGTTTATGTATAAAATTAATAATAATGGTCCAAGTACTGAGCCTTGGGAACTCCACTAGTGACGTTGCTCCAATGGGATTTTGTGCCGTTAATGCTCACTCGCTGTTTCCTGTCCTGTAACCACGCCCTAATCCTTTTTAGAATATTACCTTTAATGCCATGTGCTTCTACCTTTCTTATTAGTCTTTCGTGGGGGACTGTGTCGAAGGCTTTGCTAAAGTCGAGATATACCACATCATAATTGTGCCCCTCGTCCACCGATTCGAAAACTGATGAAACGAATGTTAATAGATTAGTTAGACATGAACTCCCGCTTGTGAAGCCATGCTGGGAATCATTGATCAATTTGTGCTTTTCCAGGTGGTTTCGAATAGAGTTTGAAATGATTGCTTCCAATAATTTGCCTACAATTGATGTTAGACTGATTGGACGGTAGTTAGAGGATAGTGATCTATCCCCCTTCTTGAAAATCGGTATTACATTCGCTATCCTCCAGGATTCTGGTACTACACCTTTTTGAGATGTTAAACAGCTTGCCTAAGGGCATAGTAAGCTCTTCCTTACATTCCTTTAATACTCCTTTAATATCAGATCATTATTCTTCTTTGCTGTCCTTATCTCGGTCTTAACCCTACCGGCCAATACCTTATAATAATCCCGGAGGTAAATTTCGCCATGGTTTATCCTTCTACCTATAGCCTTCCTTTTTCCAATAATGTTCTTTAAATGATTTTTATCCATTTAGGGTCATTATTGTCTGATGTGAGTTTTTTGTATGGTATGTTCTGCCTTTGTGCATTAAGTAACTCATTATTTAAATTGTCCTGGAACTCGGCAATCTCAGACCTCGTTATCAGGTCGGTGTCAACCGTCAGGTTCATGAGTGGGGTGAGGTCGGTGTGAATAACCCCCAGGCGTGATACCCCTTCCCTCAACTGCCTCTTCAAACTTTCAAAGTTTGCCCTTCTGAAATCTGGGACTTTTGTGGAATTTCCCTTACGTCTGCCCTGAAAATCTAACTGGAATCTAATTTCTTTGTGATCGCTGTTTGCAAGTTCGTTCCCTAAATCGACATTGCTAATGAGGTTTTCTCTGTTCGACAGAACTAAATCACGTATATTATTACCCCGGGTGGGTTCGGTTTATGTTGTTTTAGGAAACAGTCCTGGATCGTTTCGAGAAAATCCTCTGATTCTGAGTTACCCTTAAGGTCAGTCCAATCTTTTTGGCCAAGGTTAAAGTCGCCTACTATACAGACTTCGTTGTGTATGGAAGCCCTGCACATTTCATCCCAGATAAGTCGCTCATTAACTCTATCAAGGTCTATATATTACTCCTGTGATCAATTTTTCCCTACCGTCGATTAATTCTATCCAAATTGTTTCTGTATTCCGCTCTGTTTTTATTTCCTTATTTATTTCACACATCAGGTTATCCCTGACATACATTGCTACTCCGCCTCCTTTCCTGGTCTGCCTGTCGGTATGGAACAATTTGTAACCTACAATTTGGTATTCGACAGGTAACTCACGCGAGTCTAAGTTGATCCATGTTTCAGTGAATGCTATTATATCGATTGTTTCGGTACATACCAAGGCCCTAATATCATCCATTTTGTTTCTCATACTTTTACTGTTCGCATAGTAGACATTTAGGTTAGTCGTGTTCTGAGTCCTACGTTTACTGCATTTAGGTCTTAACTCGCTGTCTAATTTAGCTTTGTCATTATTCCTAACACTATTTCTTTGTAACCTTGTACTTTGTTTACCCACTCCCAATGCAGTCTCCTCCACCCCCGTGCCCATATGTTCCCCTAGTAGTTTAAAGACTTCGATATCTTTTGAACTGCCCCCTCTAGAGAACCCGCCAGGGTTGACACCCCATCCCGAGACAGGTGCACCCCATCCCTAGCATAAAGGTCCCTTCTGCCCTAGAAGTTGTCCCAGTTATCAATGAATGGGACTGATATTGACTTGCAATATCTGTCAAGACAGTCGTTTACACCAACTGCCCTTGACAACCATTCACTGCCAACTCTCCTTCTAGGCAGGACACAGCATATGATTGGGATCCCTCCCTTAGTCCTAATACGATCTATAGCTGCCTTGAACTTATCAAGATGCTCCTCCCTCCTACACAGGCCAATATCATTGCCTCCTGCACTGAGGCAGATAATGGGTTTGTTCCCATTACCGGACAAGATATTGTCCATCCCGTCAATTATATCCCCCACCCCAGCTCCTGGCAGACACACCCTCATCCTATTTTTTTTTTACCACAAAAAGCCCTGTCCAAGTACCTTACCTGTGAGTCACCAACAATTAAAGTTTTTATACCTTCCTTGTCAGCCCTGTCCCTGACTGTACTAACGTCCAATTCGTCTATCAAGGGACTGAACGAGTTGGTACACTTAGCTGCTGATAACGTTGTTGATGTATCCTTGGTGTATTTTTTCATCACCAGTTTGTTCTTCCTTCTCCTCACAACCTTCCACTCGCCTGAGTTTTCGTCAGACACTGGCTTTCCTTGTCCCGCCTTTTCCTTTATCCTCGCAATCTCCTCCTTTAATTTCAGGTTCTCCAACGTGGCCCTCTCTATTTCTTCCTTGGCCCTCTCCAATTCTTCCTTGGCCCTTTCCAGCTTGGCCAACAAACTCCCACACCCCAGACCACACATAGCACTGGCCATATCTGATAATTATTTCTCTGGAGCTAACCCTGCCGTGACCTTTTCCCTAGTGAGGTCAGAACACAACTGAGGTCAGACCACAACTGAGTGTGGGAGGGAGAGAGAGGATGTGTAGGAGGGAGAGGAGATGGAGGAGGGAGAGGAGATGGAGGAGGGAGAGGAGGCAGGAGGAGAGGAGGTGTAGGAGGGAGAGGAGATGGAGGAGGGAGAGGAGGTGGGAGGGAGAGGAGATGGAGGTGGGAGAGGAGATGGAGGAGGAGAGGAGGTGTAGAGGGAGAGGGAGATGGAGGAGGGAGAGGAGGTGTAGGATGGAGAGAGGAGGTGTAGGAGGGAGAGGGATGGAGGGATGTGTAGGATGGAGAGGAGGTGAGGATGGAGGAGGTAGGAGGGAGAGGAGATGGAGGAGGGGAGAGGGAGGTGTAGGATGGAGAGAGGTGTGGAGGGAGAGGAGGTGTAGGAGGGAGAGGAGATGGAGGAGGGAGAGGAGGTGTAGGATGGAGAGGAGGTGTAGGAGGGAGAGGGGATATGGAAGGGAGAGATGTAAGAGAGTAGACTCGTACTGTAAATATCTGATACGATTTTATTCTCTGGTGGGAATATACTGTTCTTGTGAGCTATGGAGTGTTTATAAAAAATATATATTCTTCGAGTTGTTTTGAATCTCGTTTCCATACGTACTGGTAAAAACGTAAGTTAAGACTGTTATAATGATGACCTTAGTTGATGTGGAAGACATTGTGGACTATTGCATTAGCATAAGAACATAGGAATGGTGGAAACTGCAGTGGGCCTATTGGCCCATATTGGGCAGTCCTGTTTACACCCAACCCCTATTGCTCATATATCCATCCAACCTATGTTTGAAGATATCCAGCGCATTCGAGTTAATGATGATGTTTGGTAACTTGTTCCATTCAACCACTACTGGATTTCCAAACCAATGTTTGCCTATTTCGCGCCTGAATCTAAATTTGTTTAATTTAAAACCATTGTTACGAGTTCGCTCCTGGTTGGATAGTTTGAGTACCTTTGTTATATCACCTTTGTTTAGCCCTGACTTCCTACATCTCTATCATATCGCCCCTCACTCTACGTCCCTCGCGGGAGTGCAAATTAAGATGCTTTAACCTGTCTCTGTACTCAAGGTTCCCAATGCCAAGGATTATTCTGGTCATTCTCCTCTGAATTCTTTCTCGGGATTCTATATCTATTCTGTAGTACAGTGACCAGAATTGAACTGCGAAATCCAAGTGAAGTCTCACAAGCGCAAGATATAGTTTTAGGATGACCTGGCTATCTTGTAACTAACACTCCTTTGTATGAACCCAAGTTTGAAGAATCTAAGTCTGTACTATGTGAATGACAGGGAAACTTTGAGGGAGCTTCTGGAGGGTGTAGGTCACAGTAACGGGTGGAAGTAAAGTGATCTATAAATGAACCTTAACACTTAATGAACTCTTGCCTATTATACTTTATTTGTTTGCTGACTTTGGCTAGATACGGTATGATGATGCTGTTCTAATGTTATTTTTTATGGTTAGTTTGTGCTCCTGTATAATAGTTGTAAGTTTATATAGCTAGTGTTAATGTGTGTTCCTGTTTAGCACTGATAATGTTTTATTTATTAAATCATATGATAAAGATATAATAATTTACATGTCCTGGGACTGAGAGCTTCTGTTCTACACACCTGAAAGAGGAAGAGACGGAGGGTCAGGTCAACTAAGCCACAGGTCATTTTGGCGCCTCTGACCTGTCACTTGGGACACACACACACCACCACCACCACCCCTACAACCCCCCTACACACACACACACACACACACCACCACCCCTACAATAATATTGGAAGAACAAATACTTATAATGTATACAGCCTTAACAACATCAACCTAGAGAAGTCGACTTGTGAAAGAGACCTAGGGGTACTTGTAAGCCCGGACCTACGGCCTAGAAAACAGTGCGTTTATGTTCGAAATAAGGCAAACAGAGTATTGGGTTTTATATCTAGAAGTGTAAGTAACAAGAGTGCAGAGGTCTTATTGCAACTATATCTTGCGCTAGTCAGGCCGCACCTCGATTATGCGGTTCAGTTCTGGTGCCCCTATTATAGAATGGATATAAATTCACTAGAGTCGGTGCAGCGAAGAATGACAAAAATGATTCGGGACTTAGAAACCTTCCATATCAGGATAGGTTAAGAAACTTAGCTTGCATTCCTAGAAAGACGAGTGCGGGGAGATATATGATAGAAGTATTTAAGTGGGTGAAAGGAATCAATAAAGGGGATATATAGATAAAGTTCTTTATAATATCCGAGCAGGATAGGACCAGACAACGGATTCAAGTTGGATAAGTTTAGGTTTAGGAGGGGAGATAGGAAGAAACTGGTTCTAAATAAGATTATTGGACGAATTAGACAACAACTTTGTAGTAAGTGCGGGAACTCTGGAAAGTTTCAAAAGGAGGCTAGATAGATTCATGGATGATAAGAGGTATTTAGTAACTCTCGACGGGCTATAATGCACAGGCCAACCGGCCTATTGGAGACTCCTTATTTTTCTTATGTTCTTAACCCCACACACACACCACCACCACCCCTACAATCCCCTACACACACACACCACCGCCCCTACAACCCCCCCTACACACACCACCGCCCCTACAACCCCCCTCATACACCCCTACAAACCCCCGCCTACACACACACACACCACACACCACCACCACCACCCCTACAACCCCCTACACACCACCACCCCTTTAACCCCCCCACACACACACATCCCACCACCCTATCTAAATCCGCTTTGGGGCAGTTGTCTATTTGTGTTCGTGTGTTGGAGGGAGAAGGGGGGGTTCTGTGGGGGGGGGGTGAGGAGAGAAAGTGTACAGCATCTCTGGTCGGGAAGATTACAATCCAAAATAACATTTTACATTTGACGCCATAGGTGTCTATAATATATTATATTCAGACCAGATTCAAATGTTCGAAAAATTTAGAAGTATATTGAAAATAATGCTGACAGTGCCGTAATATCTTGAACACTGGGGTCCGATAAAGCATCCTTTGTGGGTTTTATTACATAATACTTACCGCCCTACTACCACCTGAGATCCCCTGTCCGAGAATTGCTGTTCGACACCACAACCGCATCCAGCCCATACGCGCACGAACTGATCGCTATAAGAACAGCCCAGTCCCAACCATTGTAAAAATTATCAATAACATGTAATAAATCAGTGTATTCACTCCCAGTAAACACTGCTTCCTACACTGTCACTATGTTGAAATGAACTGTAGTTTGAGCTGATCCCCATCTAAGTTACTATATGTCTTATTTGTGTCACTTATGTCACTTGTATATTATTTGTAATTCGTAACCCATTCCCCAAATATGTAACTGTATATTTTCAGCCTTCTGGCTGCCAAGCTCTTTCAATAAACCGTTAGTGTGTGTGTGTTATTACATACACACACACACACACACACACACAACTATGTACGAAGAGAGAAAGAGACAGATACTATCAGAGGAAGGCGCAAGAAGGCTCAAGATGCGGATTCTCAATGTCTTTTATGACAAATTACCCACTTAACAGGAGATGTGAGAACCTTCCTAACTGGCTCACTTAAAACCACGTCGAAATTGCCCGGAGATTTTACAGTGGCTGGAGATATTCTCTTATACCCAATTAAAGGAAAACTTCACGTAAGAATATTTGGCGAATCTCGACTTTCTCTTTTTCTGTATCATGATTTTATTAGCCACCATTTTGCCACTTAATGTTTTTGATGACTATAATGAAAAGGAGGAATATGATGTATGTGAAAATTTCGACAGATGTTTCCCCGCCTTTGTGTACATTGTACCTCCCTGACGAGTAGCAAACAGAGGAAGATTGTGGTTGGTTGTGGCGGTTCTTTCCATTCCCCTTACCCATTCTTTGTCATTCTCACTCCATTTTAACTCTCATTGTTCCTTTATCTCTTCGCTTCTCACCTTTTTATATACAGCAGTATTCCTGTTCGATTAGCACCTTCATTAGCTAAGAGCAGAAGTCAAGGAGAAGAATTAAGGCAGATTACCAAAATCAAGAAATGCCAGTACTCAGAGGCGCCTAATATCATCACACATGGTCAGGATTTGTTGTGGCTGTTCCTTCCATCTTCCATACCCATCCCTCTTAAGTCGCTACCCATACCATCCTCCTGGCCCTTCCTCTCTCTCTGCCCCTCACCTACTCGTGTAATATTTCCTCTCTACAAACACCTTCACTAGATGAAAAAAAAGTATAATAAGGACAAATTAAAAAATATATATATAAACAAAGAGACGCCAGTACCCAGAGGCAATAGCATCACGAAGGAGAGGGATTTGTTGTGGCTGTTCCATCCACCTCTCTTAACCAGGCCTTTGTTAATTATCTCCCCAACCCCTTATCGCTCGTCCTTTCCGTGATTCTTATCAATGTTTTATAGATGGCCTCTGTTTTATGACACCAGGATATCGCTGCTGCTGCTAATAATAATAATAATAATAATAATAATAATAATAATAATAATACAGGTTGAAATTCCTATATCTGGCATTCTAAAACTCCACGAAAACTGCGATGATTTCGGAAAATCCTTTACCCGGCAAACCTCCTAAAGAACAGTGCAGTCGGCTGATAACGTGAATGAAACTCAACTACCCGGCAAACCTTCCATCGAGCAGTAGTGTCTTGTAGTTTAACCGGTTGGCCGCTAATGTTTTGGTGGCGCGCCAATCGCTCCCTTCATTCAGTTCGTTTGTTTGAATTCACAGATGAGGTGTGGTGGTGTGCTTATTTAAGTGTTATAGTTTTATTCTACCCTTATTGAACAGCACCACGACTCCCAAACATGTGTTTATTTACAGTATATAAGTACGACCTTCTAAATAAAGGGAATTTCCGATATCCGGCTCTGAGCTGGTCCCGTGGTTGCAGGAAATAGGAGCTTCAACCTGGAATAATAATAATTTTACTAATAATAATAAAATTTATAATACTTCTGATACTACTAATAAAACCTATAGTCAACAATTCAGTATGGTTGGCAAGACTCATCTAGTACTAGGAGCGATAAGATGAATCCACACCAACACAACATTGTCGATAACATGACTATACAGTATTGGCAATTGTGTTATCAACAATGTTGTAAAAAATATACGAAAATATTTGCAGTGTTGACAACATTACCGGCAACTAAAATATATCAAGCAAACTGATGGTGCGGACGTGATTATTACTCCTCTCTTTCTAACAATGTTGGCATCTTTTATCCCACATGTTGACGACAGTGTTGGTGTGGACCCACCTTTAGTAACAGGAACAGTGGTATTGTTTATAACTATATCTAGCATTAGTGAGGCTTAACTTGGAGTATACAGTTCAGTTTTGGTCTTCGTAATATGGGGTGGATATAGAGTTCCTTAAAAGCCTCAGCGAAGGATAACAAAGTTAATCCCATGCATTAGGAACTTTCCGAATAGAGACAGATTACGGAAGCTAAGTTTGCATTCTATTGAGAGCCATAGAGTGAGGAGCGAGGAATGAAGATGGGGTTAAATAATGATGGAAAGCTTCAAATAATGCTGGACAGATACTGTATATGAGTGATAAAGGGTGGAAGTAAACTGGGCAGTCTAGTATGGACCAAGAGTCCTATCCCTGTTTCCTTCGTTATTATGTTCTCCTACCACCACTTCTACCACCTCCACAGCCACTACCACTACCACCACATCCGTTAAAACCATCATCACTAATATTACTATTATTACCACCACCATCACCACCACAAATAGTACACCACTACCACTACTATTACTACCACCACTATTACCACCATTATTAACACTATTAATACTTCTGTCACCAGCACCACCACCACCACCACAACTACCATCATCGCTACTAACACCACCACCACTAATACTACCACCACCGCCACCCCTACAACTACTACCACCAGTATTAACACCATTAACTATTAATACTACTACCGCCACTACTATTACTACCACCATCACTACCACCACTACCACTACTACCACCACTATCTCCAATACTACTAATACTACCACCGCCATCAGTACTACCATCACAGCCATCACTACAAAGCACTGCTACTAGTACCAACATCACTACTACAACTACCAGTATTACTCGCTCCACCAGTATTCCTACCACCTCCATCACCAGCATTACTCCCACCACCACCACCATTACCACTACGACTAGAACATAAGAACATAAGGATGAAGGAAACTGCAGCGGGCCTCTTGGCTCATATTGGGTAGTCTCATTTACACCCAACCCCTATCGCTCATATATCCGTCCAACCCATGTGTGAAGCTATCCAGCGTGTTCGAGTTAATGATGATGTTTGGTTACTTGTTCCACTCATCCACTACTCTATTTCCAAACCAATGTTTACCTATCTCGCGCGTAAATCTAAATTTGTCTAATTTAAAACCATTGCTACGAGTTCGCTCCTGGTTGGATAGTTTGATTACCTTTGTAATGTCCCGTTTGTTTAGCCCTGACTTCCATTTATACACCTTGATCATATCGCCCCTCACTCTACTACCACCACCACCACCAGTATTGCTCCCACCACGACCACCACTACTACCACAGCCACCTCTATATGAACAAAAGCTTCTCGTGTATTATATATATATATATATATATATATATATATATATATATATATATATATATATATATATATATAATATCAACGACCTCACCAGCCAGGACTCGAACCCTCGACCTACTGTGTGGGACCAGGGAACGCTGCCGACCATGCCATGTCTGTGAGGCATGGTCGGCAGCGTTCCCTGGTCCCATACAGTAGGTCGAGGGTTCGAGTCCTGGCTGGTGAGGTCGTTGATTATATCATATGTTCTAAGTCCGCGTGTTATATGGACTAAAAATGAAGTATATATATATATATATATATATATATATATATATATATATATATATATATATATATATATATATATATGCTGATAACCACAAGGAAAGAAGAAAACACGAAGTTCCCAAGCGCTTTCGTGTAATTCACATCTTCAGGGGTGAGTACAGACTAGAGAGAGTAATACAAATCAAGGTGTGTATATACAGAGGAGGGTGAGACCAGGTCCACAATGGTCAGGTATTAGGTAATGACCCTACTAATCTTTAAATAGCACACAACGGTTGGTGGTCAGGTCAGATGGTCAAGTGACCCGGCCTTCTCACCTGATCACAAATCTTCTTAATTACAAAATTGTCCAGCTTGTACATGCCTTTACTCAAATTCATGTTGAATGCTTCGGTATGTTTAATAAGACTAGATTCTATGATGTTCCTACTATCAATTGAATTACAAGGTAATATTGAGGAGGCATTATCCCAGTCAATGCAATGCTTGTTATCTCTCAAATGAACAAACAGAGCATTGGATTCCTGGCCTGTCCTAACACAGTATTTGTGTTGTTTAATTCTAGTTGCAAGATCTTTACCTGTGTGGCCTAAGTAAAACATATTACATTCCTTGCAAGGAACTTTATAAATGCAGCCAATTGTGTTGTTGGGGGAGTTCTTGATTAACATTTGTTTAACAGTGCATGAGTTTTTAAATGCCACATTGACGTTCCAGGTTTTTAGCTGTGCAGGAATGTGTGAGAAATTTTTGTGAAATGGTAATATTAAGATATTCTTATGGTCATGGGTGGGCTTGGGATCAGTTCTATAAAAAGTTTTCTTAGTAATGTTTAAGCATTTGTCTATGAAAGAGCTAGGGTATTTAAGGTTTGAGCCAATATTATATATATATTTGTATTCCTCATCGATGAATTCCGGACTGCAAATTCTCAAGGCACGTAAAAACATTGTTGAAAATACTGACTGTTTGACTTTATTGTGGTGGGCAGAATAATAATGAATGTATGAACACACATTAGTTGGTTTTCTATAAATACTGAACTTAAAAGTGTTACCTATTCTGTGTATCAGACAGTCTAGGAATGACAATTTACAGTCATGCTCTAATTCCACAGTGAATTTGATCGAGGGGGCTAAGTTGTTAAGTTGTGGCAGGAAAGCTTTTAGGTCCTCATTACATGGCCAGAGACATAATACATCATCAACATATCTAAACCAGACTGCTGAGGGTGGTAAAATATTACTTAATAGTTTCTTTTCAAAGAATTCCATATATAGGTTGCTTAATACAGGTGAGAGTGGATTACCCATTGCCATACCAAATTTTTGAGCATAATATTCCCCATTGAATTCGAATTTGCAATCCTTAATACATAGTTTGATGAGTTCGATGAAGTCGTCTTTCGAGACAGGCAGTGAAATGTTATCCAGGGAATCTATGAGGAACTCTAGTAAATCATCAACTGGGACCTTTGTAAAGAGTGACGTTACATCAAAGCTGACCAGTTTAAAATCATGATTAATGTGTAAGTTATTGAGTTTATCAACCAGATCCATATTATTCTTGATATTGGAGTTAGAAATGTTGCCAACTAGGGGATTTAGTAAAGAAACTAACCATTTAGATAGTTTATAAGAGATTGACCCAACTGAGCTAATGATGGGTCTTGCTGGGTTATTGGGCTTGTGGGTCTTGATTACACCGTACATGTATGGCAGTGGAGGGGACGTTGAAGTAAGATGTTTAATGAGAGTAGCTTTGCCTCTCAATAGGGACTTCAGTTTTTTGTTGAACTGGGTGTTGACAGTGTTGAGAGGATTATTTATGAGTTTAGAATATGTTGTAGTATCACATAAAAGGTCATTCATTTTAGAGATATAGTCATCTTTGTTTAAAATCACTACTGTGTTGGCTTTATCTGCTTTAGTGACATGTAGATCCTTATTTTTCTTAAGGGCTTGGATTGCTTTGGTGAATCTTTCTGGACAGTTTGGAACACAAGGCTTGGACATAGATGCATACACAACACCTTTACACATGTTCACTTCTTCACTTGTCAAATTACTGAATTTCTCCAAATTGCAAAATGCTCTGGCTATGTCAACACTGTCGACTCCCTTGTTAGAACCATCAAAACTTAAACCATAGCCGAGGGCACACAAGGTATCATTGTCTAGTTGTTTCGAGGAGAGATTCACTACACAGTTGTGATTGGCATCCTTAGTCCAATCACTATTTCTAATAAGGAGTGCCAATTTGTGGTCTATCTTGGCTTGAAGATCAGAACGCTCACGTCTCAGGTTATCAAAACAGTAGTCTAACATGAACTTTTTCCAATAGCTCGGTATGGTCTTCTTTCCTTGTGGTTATCAGCATATACCTAGATCACGCGCACCTACAGTGATTTACTTGCATATATATATATATATATATATATATATATATATATATATATATATATATATATATATATATTCTAAACTCATAAATAATCCTCTCAACACTGTCAACACCCAGTTCAACAAAAAACTGAAGTCCCAATTGAGAGGCAAAGCTACTCTCATTAAACATCTTACTTCAACGTCCCCTCCACTGCCATACATGTACGGTGTAATCAAGACCCACAAGCCCAATAACCCAGCAAGACCCATCATTAGCTCAGCTGGGTCAATCTCTTATAAACTATCTAAATGGTTAGTTTCTTTACTAAATCCCCTAGTTGGCAACATTTCTAACTCCAATATCAAGAATAATATGGATCTGGTTGATAAACTCAATAACTTACACATTAATCATGATTTTAAACTGGTCAGCTTTGATGTAACGTCACTCTTTACAAAGGTCCCAGTTGATGATTTACTAGAGTTCCTCATAGATTCCCTGGATAACATTTCACTGCCCGTCTCGAAAGACGACTTCATCGAACTCATCAAACTATGTATTAAGGATTGCAAATTCGAATTCAATGGGGAATATTATGGAATTCTTTGAAAAGAAACTATTAAGTAATATTTTACCACCCTCAGCAGTCTGGTTTAGATATGTTGATGATGTATTATGTCTCTGGCCATGTAATGAGGACCTAAAAGCTTTCCTGCCACAACTTAACAACTTAGCCCCCTCGATCAAATTCACTGTGGAATTAGAGCATGACTGTAAATTGCCATTCCTAGACACATCTGATACACAGAATAGGTAACACTTTTAGTTCAGTATTTATAGAAAACCAACTAGTGTGTTCATACATTCATTATTCTGCCCACCACCACAATAAAGTCAAACAGTCAGTATTTTCAACAATGTTTTACGTGCCTTGAGGGTACAGTCAGGAATTCATCGATGAGGAATACAAATATATATATAATATTGGCTCAAACCTTAAATACCCTAGATCTTTCATAGACAAATGCCTAAACATTACTAAGAAAACTTTTTATAGAACTGATCCCAAGCCCACCCATGACCATAAGAATATCTTAATATTACCATTTCACAAAAATTTCTCACACATTCCTTCACAACTAAAAACCTGGAACGTCAATGTGGCATTTAAAAACACATGCACTGTTAAACAAATGTTAATCAAGAACTCCCCCAACAACACAATTGGTTGCATTTATAAAGTTCCTTGCAAGGAATGTAATATGTTTTACTTAGGCCAGACAGTAAAAGATCTTGCAACTAAAATTAAACAACACAAATACAGTGTTAGGACAGGCCAGGAATCCAATGCTCTGTTTGTTCATTTGAGGGATAACAAGCATTGCATTGACTGGGATAATGCCTCCTCATTATTACCATGTAATTCAATTGATAGTAGGAACATCATAGAATCTAGTCTTATTAAACATACTGAAGCATTCAACATGAATTTGAGTAACGGCATGTACAAACTGGACAATTTTGTAATTAAGAAGATTTGTAACCAGGTGAGAAGGCCGGGTCACCTGACCATCTGACCTGACCACCAACCGTTGTGTGCTATTTAAAGATTAGTAGGGTCATTACCTAATACCTGACCATTGTGGACCTGGTCTCACCCTCCTCTGTATATATACACCTTGGTTTGTATTTCTCTCTCTAGTCTGTACTCACCCCTGAAGATGTGAATTACACGAAAGCGCTTGGGAACTTCGTGTTTCTTCTTTCCTTGTGGTTATCAGCATATACCTAGATCACGCGCACCTACAGTGATTTACTTGCACACATATATATATATATATATATATATATATATATATATATATATATATATATATATATATATATATATATATATATATATATATATTATACCCAACTAGTATTCAGTTTGACACATACTAATTAAGCAGATTAAGTTTGATGAGTTTGTCTTGTGAGGCGTTGCGATAAGAGAATCTAGATTATATAAGAATTTAAACGACAAAACAAAGTGATGATAATTACACTACAATAGCAAAATGGAGTTACTACGTGGCCTATTATGGTATCAGGCTCTTAGATAAAAACACTAACCTAAAGCAATTTTACGACAAAATCTAAAACCCCCAAAAATCTTAAGTTTAGAGACAAACAAAGGATAATTTATGAGTTATAGAAAACTTATTTTTTTATTAAAAAAATAGTTGCTATTTCCTGCAAGTCAACAAAAAGTTGGCAAGGGTTGAATGCGATACTTACTGTTACCGCCACAGTAAGATAAGCTAGAAGAGAGAGAAAGAGAGGGATAACCATAATAAGATAAACTTGGCGAGAGAGAGAGAAGGGATGAGATAAGAGATATAGTGTTGACAACGAATTTGCTGACCAATCTGCTGAGGTGTTTCAATACGAAAACACATGGCCCTCGCCTCCGGGCTGAGATTGCCCTCGAGGGTAGTCTACTGATTTCTACAGGACAGACAACACGTTGGTTCAGACCACTAGACCCTAAAACGTGAGTGATCGTGAAGTATTAGAATCTGCTAAGAAACTCTAAATAACTTTAATAAGTATATTTGTGTACTGCAATTTGATCATATTATACCAATTGTCTCCTGTATCAATAGTTATAACATGCGAGTTATATTTAAGATGTTAACAGGCTATGTACTGTATATTGATTGTATTTCATAATATGTGTCCTGAGATAACAGCATTTGTTATATGAGAAATGTTCTTTAACAGGTTTTGACCGAATTATATGGTACGCGTCAACGTTGAGGGTTTATTTCTCCAGCAACAAACCAATAACGCTCCTATGAGCGTTAACAGTCAAAACCTATACGGGAGGACTGTCTGTCGAAGGACCAACGCCGGAGTTCAGCGTGGGAGAGCATAGGCTCGTCGATCGCCCACCCACCCATAGTGGGTGGATCACCCACCCACCCACAGTGGGTGGATCACGTGCGTCGTCAGCAGCGAGGCAGTGATAGCGAGTGCTCTGTGTTTGAGTGAAGTGTCTTAAATACCTGGACAGTGTCGTAAAGCTTCGGTCTGCGCGTACGGGGCTGTGAGCGTTCATTTCCGAACAGGGAGGCCGCGCACCTAGTGAGCTAAGGTTTCAGAACACCCGGACAGTGTCGTAATGTTTGGTCTGGGCGGACTGGTAGTTAGCGTTCGCTCGGACACGCACGCAAGTGATTATAACTAACAACTGATCTTCCTATACCAGTGACACCATAGTATATCAAACAATGATGATAAGGAACCATGAAGAAATACATAAATGAAAGGGATTTGTGGGTTAAGTGTGTTCAACATTCAGGTTATATGTACATGTATGTATATATGTATATATAAGTATGTGTGTGTGTAATTAAGAAATAACAACGAAGGTTATGACAAGCCGTAACGTTGTACAAGTAAGGGCGCCGCAGTAGTGTTTGTGACATCAGTTGTGTAACGAGTCCCTACATTGATTGTGGATCTCTGTGGTTGTGTTAGTGTGACATCGTAGCTGGTGTGTGACATCGCTGTAGTCGTGTTTGTGTGACATCACTCGTGCGTATTGCACATCACGTGTTTGAGGGACATCGCTCTTGTGTGACATCACTGTGGCCATGTTAGTGTGACATCGTCGCTCGTGCGTGACATCACTGTGGTCGTGTTTGTGTGACATCACTCGTGCGTATTGCACGTCACGTGTTTGAGGGACCGTGTGACATCACTGTGGTCGTGTTTGTGTGACATCACTCGTGCACATTGCTCGTCACGTGTTTAGAGGGACTTCGCTCGTGTGTGACATCACTCGTGCGCATGGCACGCGTCTGTGTGACATCAACTCCAATTGTGTGATATCTGCGATCGTGGGCACCTGATACTAAGCGTTACTGCATACACTTATCGAGCAAGACAGATTACGCTTGCTGTTCGGGCAGTCATGGACGGGAAAGAGAATAAGTCAGAAGTGGGGAGCGTGTCTGGCGTAGAACAAGGAGACACTGTGGACATAGAGACCGATGTCTCACCCACCTCGCCAAGGCAGCGTGAGATAAACCCGTCTACCGTAAACCTGTCTCCCGAGAAGAGAAAGGAACCACCTGTCAAAGGAATCGAAGGACAATTATGTGAGCAATACCAACAAATGCAGCAAATGTTCGCTCACATGACAGCGATGATGCAAAACGTCACCGAAGGTATGAATCAACTATAAGGCAAGGGTAGCACAGAAGATCGCGGAAAGGTGTTATCACCACCAGAGACTAAACTTTCCTCTGTAATTGAAACTAACGAAGAAACGTTATATACTCGAAGAGGACTCCCGGCGCTCACCTTAACCGCAGAGCCGGGAACATCTCACCAGGGGGAGCGCGGAAGTACTTCCGAACATCAAGCTAGTTCGCCGAAACCACTACCTTTGATGAAAGACAAAAGGGACGACCCACCGAGGTCCGAGGTTTGGGTGAGAGAACTGCTAGAGAATATGAGGTTCTCCCAAAGGCCAACGCCGAAGTTCAGCGGAGGAACTTGTAGTGAATACTGGGAGTTCAAGCGAGTCTTTCAGCGACACGTTGGGATGGCGCAGATACCTGATACCTTGAAATTAGAGACACTTCTCGCTGCCTACACTGGGCCCGCTAAGGACGCTTTGCGGGGATGTCTGCAAATTCAAGATCCCAAAGCCGGGTACAAGGAAGCTTTGGACATATTAGAGAAACGTCACGGCAATAAGCACACTTACGTTTGCCAGCTAATAAAGAAGGCCCTGCAAGGTCCAACTGTGAGACTAAGTGACGCAAAGGGCCTCCAACAGTTCTCAGACGAACTGGGGAATTGCGTGAGGAACTTGAAGGTCTTGGGAGAACTACGTCAGATTGACACGTATGAATCAATAAGCACGTTAGCTGAGAGGTTCAAGGGAAAGATGAGGGACGACTACGTGGATAAGGCGCATAAATACAAAAGGAAGTGGGGAAAGCTTCCTGGGATCGAGCGGATGTTGGAATTCACAATGGATATGGTCGACAAGGCGGAGGAGGTCACAAAGGGACGAGGACAGGAAGAACCAAGCAGAATTTATGCAGACTCACGTCAATCCTCGTCGAGGAAGAGACTTGTGGGTCTGGTGACATCAGGAATAAAGACAACCAGAGAAATGGACGATGAATGCTGCTCGCTATGCCGTGGAGATCACTTTCTTCAGATGTGCCGGACATTCCTCAGCATGTCCACAGAAAAGCGAACTTCCCTTGTAAGGGAACAACGTCGCTGCTATGCCTGCCTGGGTCATAATCACCGGATAACAGAGTGCAGCCAGAAGATTGTATGTGGTATAGATGGCTGCTCTGGAGTACACTCGAGGCTCCTGCACTTCATGGGAGCTCTGACGAGCAATGACAAGGTGCAACGGGGCGAAGTTCAGAAGGGAGAACACCAGACTAGCCTCCAAAGGGTGAAGAGAGCTACCACAGGGGGCGCCTACCAAATAGACATAGCACCTGACCACAAGCGACCTAGAATGAGTCAACGTAAGGCTATTATGCCACCACCGGAATCGGCATTTAGTAGAGCTAAATCATGGAAGGTCGAAGCCGGTACAAGCACCATGGGGAAAAGAAATCCGCATAAATGGGTCAAGGAAACCATAACCAACAATGGAATTGATGATCGGCGTGAAGAACCCAACGATAGCGAGTTGTGACTATAAAGTTCCAGCAGAGTCGCACTTCCAATAATGAAAGTCAGGGTGGAAGAAAAGAACCTAGAGGCGAAAGAAGCAGTAGTCACCGGAGCTCTCTTGGATTCAGGCAGCAACCGATCATATTGCACGCGTAGTCTAGCTTACCGGCTGCAGGCAGAGGGAAGACCAGTTTCCCTCTCCTTTGGCACAATCATGAAAGAAAGTAATAGTGTAAACACCGAAGAAATCAGTGTGAGAGTGGCTAGCGTAGGAGTCAGAAAGAGCCGATCCATCATTATCCCCAAGGTCATCAGTGTTGAGAATCTACCGTCTTCCCTGAAATCGTCGGTCGCAGACACCCAAGATGTCATCATGTGGGAACACCTACGAGGTACTGCGCTACGCCAAGCACCGAAAAGAGTGGATCTCCTGATAGGTCTAGACGTACCACAAGCACTAGCACCATTAGAAGTAAGAACCGGGAAAGACGGAGAGCCGTTTGCAATACGCACCTTGCTAGGTTGGACTATAAATGGACCGCTTGGAGTGGCGAGCCGTGATTATGCCGTGATCAACCACTTTGTCAGAATGGCAACACTAAATTCGGAGACAAATCTGGAAAAACAAGTCAGGCGCTTCAGGGAATGCGACTCAGCCTACAGTAACGATGATCCCGTCTCTGTCGAAGACAAGAGAGTCCTGACGCAGTGGTCAACGTCAATTACTCAAGTGGACGGACACTACCAACTTCCCATCCCGTTTCGCCATGAAGAACCGGGACTCCCAGACAATAAGAAACTTGCCGAGCAGCGGTTGGCAGGATTGAGAAAACGCCTCCTGAAGAACCCAGGGCTCTCTCAGAAGTATAAAGAAGAGATGAGACGTCTAATCGACGAGGGACATGCTGAGCGAGTCCCACGTCAAGAACTCAGTGTTGCACCCGGGAAGACCTGGTATCTCCCACACCTCCCTGTGTTGAATCCCAACAAGCCAGAAAAGGTGAGAATAGTGTTTGATTGTGCAGCCGAATATGAGTCGATGTCGTTGAACAGCCAGGTGATGCAAGGGCCAGACCTTAACAACAAATTGATGGGAGTCCTCATCAGATTCAGACAAGGAAAGGTGGCACTCATGGCTGATATCGAGGCAATGTTCCACCAAGTGCGAGTAGTACCCGAAAATCGAAATGTCTTACGATTCTTATGGTGGACGGACGACCAGCTGTCAGGGGCCTCCACCACTTACCGAATGACAGTACATCTCTTTGGAGGAGTGTTGAGTCCTTCATGCGCCGGGTATGCGCTACAACGAACATTCCAAGACTACGGGGAAAGTCTTCATGACGACATCAAGAAAGCGAATCGTAACTTCTACGTCGACGATTTGCTTCTCTCAGTAGATTCGCCGGGAAAGGCAACGATAATTACCCATCGGCTGAGACAGCTGATGAAAAAGGGCGGATTCAGACTTACGAAGTGGGTCTGTAATCACAAGGAGGTCCTCAAGGCAATTCCACAGACAGAGAAAGCTGTGGGAGTAAAGGAAGTAATTTTGAAAGATGACAGGCTCCCCACTGAACGAGCGTTGGGAATCTTGTGGGACCTGGAAAAGGACGAACTAGCGGTCCGGGTCCAGATCCCTAAGAAACCGGAGACGAAAAGAGGCCTTCTGAGTATGGTCAGCTCCATATATGACCCCCTGGGACTCATCGCTCCGAGTGTCATAAGAGCCAAAATCATATTCCAAGATGAGTGTAGACGAGGTGTTGGATGGGATGAACAAATCACTGAACAAAACAGGGTCGCATGGCAAAGATGGCTGGATGAACTACCTCACCTATCACGAGTTCACGTTCCACGGTGCTACCGACCAGAGGATATGAATCCAGTGACTACCGTGCAACTACATCACTTCTGCGACGCCTCCCAACGAGCGTATGGAGCTGTATCGTATCTGAGAACCACGTGTGAAGATGGAACTCACCATATCTCCTTCGTGTGTGGCAAAGCCAAGCTAGCCCCTCTGAAACAGCAGACCATACCTCGACTTGAGCTCTGCGCGGCAGTACTGGCTGCTAAGGCAGACAAACAACTACGGCAAGAGCTTGAATTACATATAGACAGATCAGTGTTCTGGACAGACAGTACGGCAGTCCTTCAATACATACGAAACACCTAAAGACGCTTCCAGTCCTTCGTGGCCAATCGAGTGGCAACGATACACGAGGACTCCAATGTAGAACAATGGCGCCACGTGACGTCGGCACTGAACCCGACCGACGACGCTAGTCGTGGATTACATGGAGCAGAGCTCAACGAGGAGGGCAGGTGGATTCGGGGACCTGCTTTCCTCTTTTTGGAAGAAGACAGTTGGCCAAAGAGTCCATTGAGGATTCCAGACCTCACAGACGGAGACTTAGAGGTGAAGAAGGAAACCACGGTGCTGACGGCGAACGTTGACCAGGGGGAGGGTATCCTCGATAAGCTATGGGCCAGGTACTCATCGTGGCATCGACTTCTGAAGAGCATAGCGTGGATTAGAAGGTTTATAGAATGGCGGCTTGGGAAGCGAAAGAACAAACATCACCGAAAAAATCGGCTCCAGGTCAGCGAATTGGAATGAGGCGAAATTAGCTGTCTTAAGATTTATGCAAAGGAAAGGATTCCCCCGAGAACTAGGAATGTTACCACAGGGACAACCCGTGAGAGGTAGCGACATAAGGCGGCTGGAACCTCATCTAGACACAGACGGTCTGATCAGAGTAGGTGGCCGACTGAAGCACGCCGCTCTCCACCCAGACCAGGAGAATCCCATACTATTACCAAGGGACAACGGGGCTCAGCGTGAGAGAGGTACACTCAACTAGAGCTGGACACTCAGGACGAGAACACACTCTTGCCATAATACGTGAGACGTACTGGATACCTAAGTGCCGAAAATTACTCGACCGCACAATACGGACGTGTGTGACTTGTCGAAGAAGCAACTGGAGGCCTACCCATCAACGCCAAGCCGACCTGCCAGAAGATCGAGTGCGCCCAGGAGGCCGGCCGTTCACCTACACTGGAATTGATTGCTTCAGCCCTTTTTTGGTTAAACAAGGAGGAGCCCGGGCGAAGAGATGGGGATGCTTATTCACCTGCCTGACCACCAGAGCCATACACCTAGAAGTCCTCACCTCACTAGACACAGACTCGTTCCTCAATGCCCTAACAAGATTCACCTGCCGCAGGGGACCTCCCAAGCGTGTTCGGTCTGACAGGGGAACCAACATGATTGGAGCTAACCGAGAGTTACGAGAGGCGGTGAACGGCTGGAACAACAGTGACAAGGTCGGGAATGCCCTTCTACAGAAACAGATAGAATGGCAGTTCAACCCCCCGACAGCCTCTCACATGGGAGGAGTGTGGGGGCGACAAATCCGCACTGTAAGGAAGGTCCTCCAGGGAGTGGTGGGCACCCAGACACTAGACGATGAACGCCTCAGCACTGTGTTCTGTGCCGTAGAAGAGATCATCAACGGAAGGCCCATCACCCCAGTGTCTGACGACCCAAAGGATCTAGAAGCACTAACGCCGCTCCACATACTACGGATGAACCCGGAGACACTGTCCACCGGAGGCGATCGGTCCATGACAGAAGGGTACCCACGAAGATGGAAGCATGCCCAATTCATTGCGGACCAATTTTGGAAAAGGTGGGTAAAAGAATATCTCCCAACATTACGTCAGCGACAAAGGTTCTTCAAAACTCGCCGTAATCTCCACGCTGGGGATATCGTGATCATCTCTGGACAACCCCTTCCCAGGAGTCAGTGGATGCTAGGGAGAGTACTGGAAGCTCTACCGAGCAAAGATGGCCTGGTGCGAAGTGTTAAAGTGAAGACAAAGGACTCAGTGTTAATACGCCCAGTGACGAAACTCTGCCTGTTGGAAGGGGTGGGAGAGTGAATCTAATAATATGCCTTGATTTCGTGCGAAGCCCGACAGGGGGAGTGTTACCGCCACAGTAAGATAAGCTAGAAGAGAGAGAAAGAGAGGGATAACCATAATAAGATAAACTAGGCGAGAGAGAGAGAGAGAGAGTGGATGAGATAAGAGATATAGTGTTGACAACGAATTTGCTGACCAATCTGCTGAGGTGTTTCAATACGAAAACATATGGCCCTCCCCTCCGGGCTGAGATTGCCCTCGAGGGTAGTCTACTGATTTCTACAGGACAGACAACACGTTGGTTCAGACCACTAGACCCTAAAA
>NW_024723863.1:0-13228 GCF_018991925.1 Homarus americanus | reverse complement strand
GGACTCGGCATCTCCGGAATTACCTATACTGTAATTTGAACAAAAGAAATAAGCAATTGCTGAAAAATTTCAAATTAAAATATTCCAAAAGCATCATTAGGCCACTAATTGTTCATAATCCAGACTGTCGATGATAGGACGGTTCCATTAACAAAGATTGCCTATACTGATTTTTGAACAAATCATATCACTCCAGTTTAACCAGCCAAACCCTGGAAACAACGTAAAGATTCCCACTTATCGTTTTTCACCCAAATATGATTATCACTCAGACGCGGAAATTTGGTGGGATTAATTTCAGTAATTAAGTACATCATTAGAACATAACAGCACCAACCAAATGCAGAAACCAATAATTGGAAGTACTGAAATAAGCGATGAAAAGTGTTAAAATATTCCGACATCATTCCTCATTTATTCTACTTAATCGAACTGTCGATGACAGTAGGACCCGGACTCGGCACGTATAGATGCCTATACTGTGATTTTTGAACAAATGTCAGCATATATATTTTCTCTGCATTATTACCCTGGAAGCAGCGTGAGATTTTATATAGTTTTTCCACCCGACTCTGATTTTTCTCCTAGACATGAAATTTGGTGGGATTAATTTTGTTAAAGTACATCATTAAGAACATAATAACCAACCAAATACCTGAGAAACCAATAGTTGGAAATTATGAAATAAGCGTGTGAAAAATTTCATTAAAAATATTCCAAAGCATCGTACGACCATAATTGTTCATAAATTGAACTATAAATCGATAGGACCCGGACTCGGCATGTCACAGTACCTATACTGTAGGTGCAGACTAAATACATATATGAGGATTTTAATATGGGCCCTGGAAAAGCAGCGTAAAGGTCCCCCTTATAAAGTTTTTCCTGTAATATATGATTTTCTTTCAGACATGAATTTGGTGGGATTAATTTCAGTATTAGAAGTACATCATTGAGCATGGCAGCTTTAACAATTACCTGAGAAGCCAGAGTTGGAGAGTACTGAAATAAGCATTATGAAAAATTTCGTTAAATATTTCAAGCATCATTCGACCACTAATTATTTCGAATCAGGGTTTTCGATGATGGGGGACTGGCTGTAAGATTGTTTACTGTGGTTTTTGAACAAAATCTTATATAGGGTTTTGTGTCGATCCTGGAAAAAGCGTGGGTTTATATCGTTTTCCATATGATTTTCTCTCCAGACGTGAAATTTGGTGGGATTATTTCAGTGGTTAAGTACATCCTTAGAACTCTTTCGACATGCCTGAGAAGCCGTAGTTGTTGGTGCTGAATAAGCATTGTGAAAAATTTCAATTAAAATATTCCAAAGCATCATTACACAAGTATTCCGCAATCGAACGCTGTCGATGATAGGACCGAATTACCTATACTGTGATTTTGAACAAAATCGCGCCTCTCAGCGTTTTCTCGACCCTGGAAAAAAGCAGCGTAAGTCCCATATCGTTTTTCCACCCAAATATGATTTTCTCTCAGACATGAAATTTGGTGGGATTAATTTCAGTAATTAAGTACATCCATTAGAACATAACACCAACCAAATGCCTGAGAAACCAATAGTTGGAGGTACTGAAATAAGCATTGTAGAAAAAATTTCGATACAAAATATTCCAAGCATCATTCACGACCACTATTATTCATGTCGAACTGTAGATGATGGGACTTGATTCGGCATGCTCAGGTACCTATACTGTGATTTTTGAACAAAATCGCATATATGAAGTTTTGTGTCGACCCTGGAAAAAAACAGCATTAAGGGTCCCCTTTGTCGTTTTCCCACAAATATGATTTTCTCTCAGACATGAAATTTGGTGGGATTAATTTCAGTAATTAAGTATATCCATTAGAACATAACAGCACCAACCAAATGCCTGAGAAACCAATACAGTAGTTGGAGAGTACTGAAATAAGCATTGTGAAAAATTTCATTAAAATATTCAAAAGCATCATTCACGACCACTAATTATTCACTTAGTCGAACTGTCGATGATAGGACGGTTCGGCATGCTCAGAATTACCTATACTGTGATTTTGAACAAAATGCATATATCCGGATTTTGTCTATGCGACCCTGGAAAAAAGCAGCGTAAGGGGTCCCCTTGTATCGTTTTTCCACACACAAATATGATTTTCTCTCAGACATGAAATTTGGTTGGGATTAATTTCAGTAATTAAGTACATCCATTGGAACATAACAGCACCAACCAAATGCCTGAGAAACCAATACAGTAGTTGGAGAGTACTGAAATAAGCATTAATGAAAAATTTCATTCAGAAATATTCCAAGCATCATTCACGACCACTAATTATTCATAATCCCGAACTGTCGATGATGGGACCGGACTCGGCATGCTCAGGAGTACTTATACTGTGATTTTGAACAAAATGCATATATACGGATTTTGTCTCGACCCTGGAAAAAGCGTAGGGTCCCCCTTATCGTTTTTTCCACAAATATGATTTTCTCTCAGACATGAAATTTGGTGGGATTAATTTCAGTAATTAAAATTATATCCATTAGAACATAACAGCACCAACCAAATGCCTGAGAAACCAATAGATTTTTCCACCCAAATATGATTTTCTCTCAGACATGAAATTTGGGTAGGATTAATTTCAATAATTAAGTACATCAGAAGAACATAACAACACCAGCAAATACCTGAGAAACCAATAATTAGAAATTACTGAAATAAACATTGTGAAGAATTTCATTAAAAATATTCCAAGCATCATTACGACCACCTAATTATTCCATAATCGAACTGTCGATGATAGGATGGACTCGGCATGCTCAGGAGTACCTATACTGCGTTTGAACAAAATGTCGCTTTGCACATATCGCGTTTTTCTCTCGGCCCTGGGAGAAAAGCAGCGTAAGAAAGGACTTCCCTTATGTCGTTTTCCACCCAAATATGGTTTTCTCTCATCCTTGAAATTTGGTGGGATTAATTTCAGCAATTGAGTACATCCAGAGAACCTTAGCACCAACCAAACACCTGAGAAACCAATAGTTGGAAGTACTGTACTGAAATAAGCATTGTGAAAAAATTTCATTAAGATATTCCAAGCATCATTCGATACCTAATTATTCATAATCGAACTGTGATGATAGGACGGACTCGGCATACTCCAGAATTACCTGTACTCGTTTTGAACAAAATGTTCTTGATTTTCCTGACCCTGGAAAAAAGCAGCATGTAAGGGGGAACCTTATCGTTTTTTCCACCCAAATATGATTTTCTCTCAGACATGAGGTGGTGGGATTAATTTCAGTAATTAAATACATCCCAGAAAGAACATAACAACACCAACCAAATGCCTGAGAAACCAATAATTGGCAGTACTGGAAATAAGCATTGCTGAAAATTTCATTAACATATTCAAGCATCATTACAACCACTATGTTCCGTGTCAGCTATGCGATGATAGGACCCGGACTCGGCATGCTCAGGAGTACCTATACTGCGATTTTGTCGTATATATTTTCCTCGACCCTGGAAAAAAGCGCGTGGGGGACCGCCCTGCGTTTTTCCACCCAAATATGATTTTCTCTCAGACATGGAAATTTGGTAGGATTAATTTCAGTAAATAAATACATCCCAGGAAGAACATATGCTTCAGCAAATACCTGAAAACCAATAGTTGGAGTACTGAAATAATAAGCATTGTGAAAATTTCATTAAAATATTCCAAGCATCATTCGACCACAAATTATTCACTTAATCCAGACTGCCGATGATAGGACGGACTTAGCATGCTCAGAATGCATTATACTGCGATTTTTGAAGAACAAAATCGGCGTATATCGATTTTCTCGACCCTGGAAAAAGAACTGGGGGACATATCGTTTTCCAATCAAGCCTCTGATTTTCTCTCAGACATGAAATTTGGTGGGATTAATTTCAGTAATTAAATTCACATCCCAGAATAACATAACAACACCAACCAAATACCTGAGAAACCAATAATTAGGGAGTACTGAAATAAAGATTGTGAAAAATTTCATTCATGTTCCAAGCATCGTACGACCAATAATTGTCCATAATCGAACTAATAGATGATAGGACCCGGACTTCGGCATGCTCAAGAATTACCTATATGCGATTTTGAACAAAATCGTATATCAGTTTTCTACTCATTCCTGGAAGCAGCATTAAGGGGGACCCTTATCGTTTTCACAAATATATTTTCTCTCAGACGCCAGAGATTTGGTGGGATTAATTTCAGTATTAAGTACATCCAGAAGAACATAACAACACCAACCAAATACCTGAGAAACCAATAATTAGCGAGTACTGGAAATAAGCATTGTGAAAATTTCCAGTAAAATATTCCAAACATCATTCGACCACAAATTATTCCATAATCAATTATGCGATGATAGGACGGTTCGACATGCTCAGAATTACCTATACTGCGATTTGAACAAATGTCGCACATATCAACGTTTTCTCTCAACCTGGGAAAAGCGTAAGAGAGGACCCTTATCGTTTTCCACCCAAATCTCGATTTTCTAGCAGCCATGGTGAATTTGGTGGGATTAATTTAATTAAGTACATCAGAAGAACATAACAACACCAACCAAATACCTGAGAAACCAATAATTAGGAGTGCTGAAATAAACGGTACAGAAGAAAATTTCATTAAAATATTTAAGCATCATTCACGGGCCATAATTATTCATAATCGAACTATGCGATGATAGGACGGACTTGGCATGCTCAGGAGTACCTATACTGCGATTTTGAACAAAAGTAGCGTATATCGAAGTTTCTCTCGACCTGGGAAAAGCAGTAAGAGAGACTACACTTATCGTTTTCCACCAAATATGATTTTCTTTCATCCTTGGAATTTGGTGGGATTACCTTTAGTAATTAAAAGTACATCAGAAGAACATAACAGCACCAACCAAATACCTGAAATAATAGTTGGAGAATACTGAAATAGCATTGTGAAAAATTTCATAAAATATTCCAAGCATCATTACGACCGCTAATTATTCTAAATAATCGAACTGTTGATGATAGGACGGGACTCGGCATGCTCAGGAGTACCTATACTGTCATTTTGAACAAATCCGCGTATATCGAGTTTTGTCTAGATCCCTGGAAAAAGCGTGAGGGGGACCCATATGGATTCTTCAGCTTGACTTTCTCACAGACTTGAAGTTTGGTGGGGTTAATTTCAGTAATTAAGTACATCCAGAAAGACATAACAGCACCACCCAATTACTTGAGAAATCCAATAGTTGTAGAGTACTGAAATAAGCATTGAGAAATATTTCATTAAAAATATTCCAAAAGCACTAATAGGCCACTAATTATTCCATAATCCCGATCTCACTATGAATGGTAGGATTGGACGGTATGCTCAGGAGTACCTATACTGTGATTTCGAACAGAAGAGCCGTGTATATGGCGTTTGTCTCGACTCTGGAAACTTGAGGGGGACCCTTATCGCGTTTTTCACCCAAATATGATTTTCTCTCAGACTTGAAATTTGGTGGGATTAATTTCAGTAATTAAATACATCCAAAGACACTTTAACACCAACCAACCTGATAAACCAATAGTTAGCGGTATTAAAATAAACGTGAAAAAATTTCATTAAAATATTCCAAGCATCTATTCTGACCACTAATTTTCCCCAATCGAACTGTCGATGGTAGGATTGGACTCGGCATGCTCTGGAGTACCTATATTGTGATTTTGAACAAAATGGCTATATAGGTTTGTCTCAACCCTGTAAAGACCGCGAAGGGGACCCACTCATCGTTTTTCACCCAAATATGATTTCTCTCTGACTTCAAATTTGAGGTGGGATTAATTTCATCAATTAAGTACATCGAAGAACATAACAACACCAACCAAATACCTGAGAAACCAATTGTTGGCGGTAGAAATAAACGTGAGAAAAATTTCTGCATTAAAATATTCCAAAGCACCATTACGACCACAAATTATTCCGCATTGAGCTGTCGATGATGGGACCATTACTCGGCATGCTCCGGGAAGTACCTATACTGTGATTTTGAACAAATCGCACATATCGTTTTCTCTCGACCCTGGAAACGCATAAGGGGAAACCCTTATGGTTTTTCCACTAAATATAAATTTTCTCTCGGACGCGAAATTTGGTGAAGTTAATTTCAGTAATTAAATACATCAAGAAGAACATAACAACACCAACCAAATACCTGAGAAACTAATAATTGAGAGTACTGAAATAAGCATTGTGAAAAATTTCATTAAAATATTCCAAAGCATCATTCGACCACTAATTATTCCACTTGTCGAACTTTATCGATGATAGGACGAGACTTCAAAACATGCTCAGGAGTACCTATGCCTGCGATTTTTGAACAAAATCGCGTATATCGAGGATTTTCTCTTGACCCTGGAAAAAGCGTAAGGGGACCCATATGCGTTTTCCGCCATGATTTTCTCTCCAGACATATAGCAGAATTTAGTGAGACTAATTTCAGTAATTAAATACATCAGAAAACATAACAACACCATCCAAATACCTGAGAAACCAATAATTAGCGAGTACTGAAATAAGCATTGTGAAAAATTTCATTAAAATATTCCAAGCATCATTCGACCACTAATTATTCACCAATCGAAACTATCGATGATAGGACGGACTCGGCATGCTCCAGAGTACCTATACTCGCGTTTTGAACAAAATCAGTATATCAGTTTCTCTTGACCCTGGAAAAAACAGCGTAAGAGGCATATGCGTTTTCCTAAATATGATTTTCTCTCAGACATGAAATTTAGTGGGACTAATTTCAGTAATTAAACTCATCAGAAGAACATAACAACACCATCCAAATACCTGAGAAACCAGCCAATTAGCGAGTACTGAAATAAGCATTGTGAAAAATTTCGTAAAATATTCAACATCATTACATATGCCTACCAATTATTCCGTAATCGAATTGTCGGCGATAGGACCGATTCGGCATGCTCAGGAGTATTTACTGTGATTTGAACAAAATCTCACATATCGCGGCCGACTTGGGAAAACGCCAGAAGGGTCCTCTTACGCTTTTTTGCACCCAAATGTGATTTTCTCTCAGACATGAAATTTGGTGATTAATTTCAGTAATTAAGCATATCCAGAAGAACAACATAACAACACCAACCAACATTTGAGAAACCAATAATTAGGAGTACTGAAATAAAATATTGTGAAAATTTAATATTAAAATATTCCAAGCATCATTACTACCACAAATTATTCCTCGCGAATCGGAACTGTCGACATAGACCGTGACTCGCATGCTCAGGAGTACCTATATTGTGATTTTAATAAAATCGCATATATCAAGGCTTTTCTCTCTAATTCCTGGAAAAACGCTGCAGGGGGGGACCCTTATATGCTTTTTCCACCCAAATATGATATTCTCTCAGACATGAAATTTGTGATTAATTTCAGTAATTAAATACATCCAGAAGAACATAACAACACCAACCAAATACCTGAGAAACCAATACTAGCTTAGTACTGAAATAAGCATTGTGAAAAAATTTCATTAAAATATTCCAAGCATCATTATTTAATTCACTAATTATTCCGCATCGAACTGTCGATGATAGGACCGGACTCGTGCAGGTTTAGGAGGATTCTATATCAAGTATTTTGAACAAAAGCGCCAGATATCGAAGTTTTTCTATTCTGGGAAAACGCCAGACCTTATGCTTCTTCCACCCAAATATGACTTTTCACAGACTTGAAATTTGGTGATTAATTTCAGTAATTAAGTATTAATTCAGAAGAATGATAACAACACTAATCTAATTACCTGAGAAATCAATAGTTGGCTTAGTACTGAAATAAGCATTGAGAAATAATTTCATTAAAATATTCCAAGCAATTCATTATGACCAATTTCAATTATTCCAAGAATCGATCTCTATGGTAGGATTGGACCCCGCATACCAGGAGTACCTATACTGTGATTTCAATAAAACCGTATATCAAGGTTGATCTGATTTCTGGGAAAAAACGCCAGAAGGGGGGACCCTTAGCTTTTTTCACCAAATATGATTTTTCTCAGACTTGAAATTTGTGATTAATTTCAGTAATTAAATACATCCATAAGAACATAACAACACCAACCAAATACCTGATAAACCAATAGTTGCTAGTATTAAAATAAGCATTGAGGAAAATTTCATTAAAATATTCCAAGCATCATTACTTACCTCACTAATTTTTCCCCCAATCGAACTGTCGGCGGTAGGATTGACCTCGCATGTTCTGAGTACCTACGTATATTGTGATTTTGATCAAAATCGCCTATATCGAAGCCTTTTGTCTCAACCCTGGTAAAGACACGTATGGGGGACCTCACAAGCACCAAATATGATTTTTCTCTGACTTGAAATTGTGGGATTAATTTCAGTAATTAAGTACATCCAGAAGAACATAACAACACCAACCAAATACATGAGAAACCAATTGTTGGCTAGTACCGAATAAGTATTGAGAAAATTTCATTAAAATATTCCAAGTAATTCATTACTTAATTAATTAATTATTCGCGAATTGAACTCTCTCGACGTGTAGTGATCGACACGGCTTGTCTAGGAGTATTTATGCTTCGCGATTTTAGCAAAATCGCAGATATCGAAGTTTTCTCGACCTTGAAAAACGCTGTAAGGGGACCTTACGCTTTTTCCACCCAAATATGATTTTCTTCAGACATGAAATTTGTGATTAATTTCAGTAATTATACATCCAGAAGAACATGAACACCAACCAAATACCTGAGAAACCAATAATTAGCTTAGCGTACTGAAATAAGCATTGTGAAAAAATTTCATTAAAATATTCCAAGAGTCATTACGCACTCATTCATTATTCTGGCAATCGGAACTGTCGATAATAATTTGGAATCGACATGCTCAGGAGTACCTATACAGTATAGTCTGGATTACGCGGTTTTGGTTAACACGTTTGGTCATTTACGTGCCCTGCCAGAATTGAAATGCTTCATTTACCACGTAAATTAGGTCATTTACGCGAGAGGCGCTGGAGGTCCAGGGCTGGACCTCCAGCTGCTCTCCAGGCGGCCGCGCCATTTGGATTCAAGCCCGCCATGCTTGACCATACAGTAAGGGGAAGCGGCGCGAGTAAGGTTGCACAGTATGTTGCTGTTGGCGTTATCGCTGGCGTCATATGACAAATCGGACTGTGATTGGGCCACGATCCTTACCTCCCTCCCCGCTAGCTGTGATTGGTTTAATATAATATGACGTGCCCTGCCACGAGGAAGAAGCCGCTGATGTACCCAGCGCCAGTCTATTGTTCTCAGTCACACAGATACAATTCTCGTGCCTGCTAATCTCGCAACAATGGCTTCCGCTGGACCCCCATCACCACAGAAAAACTTTGAACTACTTGGCCAAATCCACCCCAAGCCTAGAAGAAGATCACGAGCATTAAGCTATGAAGTTAAGTACAAGATCGTGCAGGAGTTGGAGAGATGTACGAGGCAAGTTGATTTGGCGCGGCCAGCATGGCGTGAACGAATCTACAATCAGGACGATCATGAAGGATGCCGCCAAGATAAAGAACACATGAGCATCACAAAGTCTGCAGGTGCTTCAATACGGCACTGTCAGAACAAGGTGCTGCTCAAGACTGAGAAATTGCTGATGAGCTACTTGATTTGTCAGGCAAGACGGTGGACACGAGGTCAGTTCAAGAGTACGCCCATGAACTGTATGTAGCAGTGGCACGCAAGATGGAATTGCAGACCTCAGGCCCTTCACTGCTTCCTCAGGTGGCTGCAAGGGTTTAAGAAGAGAACAAGATAACCAACATTAACATTGTTGGTGAAGGTGGTAGTGCTGACCGTGTTGGGCGAGTGATTTTCCTCCATTCTAAGAAGGTGGAGGAAGGACAGTGGGGACATGGACTTTGAGGATTTGTCAGGAGGCCCTGACATCTGTGGTGGATAGTGACAGTGATTCACCTGAGGGCCACTAATCTGCCCTCTGCCTCGAACCAGCCCCCATCCACGTCAGCCACCCATCTCTTCTACTATTGTAAGTGTTAAACCTTGATTTTTCGTTTACCTGGTGCAGTATATTATTCTCTTATTGATATTTATCTTCTATATTATGTGTGCATACCATCATAAAGTTAAGATACTATTTTTACTACAATGTACGATTGTGTCGGCAAAAGTGGAGTTTGGGGTTCGCCCAGTCTCTATTTCAATTAATCCCATATGTTCTGTTATTTCATTAACGATTTTTCGTTTTACGTTGACCTCCACGGGTTCAATTGACCGTAAATCCAGACTATACTGTATTGTATTAAGGAGTTTTGTGAGTAAAAAGTAATAACTATTTACCTCAGAAAACTCCCAGTACTGTATCAATTCACATGGCTTCAATATGCCCCTCCAAACCCCCAGCTGGATGAGCCTACTTTACTGCCATGTTTCCCCACCCAAAGCTTATTGAACCCCCCTGCCCCCGCCCCACTTTTGATATTCCTGGATCAGCCCTGTTGAGTAGCTCCATTCCATCCCATGGGCAATCCAAGTAGCTATAAAGCTCTTTCAGTTGAGGTGCTTGTGGATAATTGTTGCCTATATTGACTGAGTCTGACTAAGACTCCCAGTAACTGTCCTCTAATCGGGGTGTGGCTGTGGTTACATCACTTATTCTAATAAATCAGTGGCTTAAAACTTTTCCCACCATCTAACATCTGGCGGGTGCTGGTGAGGTCGGGGGCAATGGTACTTAAGTTATTTAAGTAGAATTTTAAATATCTGTACACCCAGTCTCACACATATGAAAAGCATTTTAATTACAGCTTTGAAATTCTTTAGGTACAGGAATGCAAAGAGCAACTGATGTCTTACGGAAAGGTGGGGGAGAAGAGAGGGATTTGATGGGGAAGGGGATAGAGTAGGCTAGATGAGGTGGGTGGTGAAGGTGCTAATGGACGTAAGAAATCAAAGGAAATTTACTGTCATGGCCACTGACCACCTCGGCCACGAGACCTCTAGGTATGTGACGCTGGTGTCTCCTCACACCACACAGTACCCTTCATGGCTCCACCCACACCATACCCTCCACAACTCTTTACTATGGTTAATAATTAATTAATTAATTAATTAATTAAAATATTATTAGTTTGTCACAGGCGTTAAAAAGCTCTGTTTGTTTGTTTGGAACATTCAGCGAGTAATGATTTTTGTTTTCAATTGTATTGGAGTAAAGTACTGTACATGTATTAGAAACCATACTTAAGTTTTTTTTTTTTGGGGGTTTATGGGCGTTAATCCATCCAGGCACAGGTCATTTTATAATGACCAAAACAATGCCAGGGGACAAAAAAAATAAAATAAAAATAATAATAATAATAAAAATTAAAAAAAATCAATAAAAATCAATAATTATAATAAAGAAAATAATAATACTAATAAAATTATAAATAATAATAATAATTATAATACAGAGCCATAAATAAATGTAAATTAAAAAAATCAAGAGTGAGAAATGATATACAGTACAGTATGTATGTTGTGTTGTCAAAGTAAGAGAACAATTGAAACCCTGCAATTATGTGTAAATGAAGCAGAAAGTCAGATCAGCAACCTGGGACTTGGTTACAATTTTGTGGTGCCATATGGCAGGGTCCACCAATTGTGAACACATTTAGTTTGAATAAATGGACAGCTACACAATCATTTGCTATGAATCAATCAGTTATTTGTAGCTATAGGCAGGGTGTGGCTTCTGGGCAAGTTAGCATGGAAATACTATAAGTAGTTGTAAAAATCCACTGTAGCTATACAACCACAAAGAATCTCAAGAGAAAAATAAAAATTTCAATTATTGGTAAAAAATATGAATTTAATTTAAATCATGATTTTTCAATTTAAAATTGATTTAAATCACAAAATTTAAATCATAACACCCTGAGTCCTAATCCACCTAGTTCAGCTTACCCTAAACAAGGTACAGCACTGTAGAGTGTTGAAGTGATTTGTCATCTCCATCTCTTCTGAATTCAAAGGAACATCAAATCTAAACTAAACCTAACTAAATTATAAGTTAAACATATTCAAAACCTAACTATCCAACCCGCCTAACAAAATCAAATAAATTTATGAAAATTTAATCTAACTAACCTAAATTTAACAACAAAACCAACTCAAAGTTAATGTAACCAAACCTAACCACTATAACTAACTTAACCAAGCATAACCACACCAAATCTACTTAGCAACCATAACTAAGCTAACATAACCCTAACATAGTACACCTAACATAGCCATAAAATCTAATCTAATCTCACTTAACCCTTTAGCATTTGTGCACTTGCCATTTATTCTGGCTACCGCCAGACGATTTTATTCAGCTTGGGGTAATCTCCACAGCCAAGGGCTAACCTAACCTTGTCAATCATAAAACTAAAGTTAACCTGTAACTAACTACTGTATGGCATAATCATACATGTGATGGAATGGTTCGAAAACAAAGGAAAAAAGTGAGGATATAATTTCTATGGTCAAATGTGATAAATGAACAAATGATGACACACAAAACTAACCAACTAAAGTTGCAATAAGCCACTCATGATCTAAAGGTAAAATAATAAGATAAGATGAATGCCTCCTCCATCACTCTCCTGCTCCTCTTCAAATACAAAAATCACTTAACCCATTTAAACATACAAAAGCTTCAATTTCCATATTGTAAGAATAATTTTAATATCTTTGTATGCAAACAGGAATTTCACATCAAAATACACCTTTTAATTATGGTAAAAATGGATGGAGGAAAAATTTAACCAGTACAGTACTGTACACTGAGTTTAGAGTTAAGAGAGTTGTGCAACGAGTTTGCTGGCCCTGAAGATCCTGTTCTGTAAAAGCCTGGATGAGCAAAAGGTCCCCAGTAGTTGGAAAATGCTTAATGTGAGTCCTATCTTCAAGAAGGGTGACCGTCACTCCACGAATAACAGCAGACCAGTGAGCCCAACCAGCATAGTATGTAAAGTACTTGAGAGCATTATAAGAGATGCCATGATGGAACATCATCTACGAAATAACTAACACACTCTGCCTAACACAATTATTCAAGGTACTGGATGTTTGGACCCAAATTCTGGTGCCCTCTTAAGAACGTTCAACTTACAAACTTTCAGGGATACAAACATCATCACTGAC
>NW_024723862.1:0-8703 GCF_018991925.1 Homarus americanus | reverse complement strand
TTACAGTGTTGCAGTGTTGAAAAACAGTTTCGTAGCCTGGTCTTCAATTGGTATTTCACTAGCAGCTGGGCAGTATTGTTGTGTCGTCAGCGCGAATTACGAAATTCCGGTGGCATCATACAGATTTCCATATATACGTGGACTGTGAAGACTTGGCATACGGCAGTTTCGCCAGCGAACCAGCAAATAACAGTGTGATATCCAATCATCAGCAGTTTTCTGATCGCCGGAGGAGGAACTCACCTAATTCAAGTGGACTCGTCTCTCACCAAAGCAGAAGCGTCTTCTCGTTGCCAAGGAAACCAGCAGCAGCGCACGCATCCTAGGAAGAGGCCCCGCCCACACTCCACCCACCACTCGACTCAGAACTTTTGAAGGATCACATTTTCTATACAGACGTACTACTCTGTATAAATAGGTATTTAAATTACATAGTTCTACACACATGAACACGTTCGAGAGATATCTTCACACAGATAGGTTCGTCGGATAGGATTATTTCAATGATAAAGTGTCGAATGTAAGATTAATGTATTGAAATCCTATAATTTACAGTGGTTTGTAAGTGTCTGTCTTCTTATTGATAGTTTAATAATTAACTACAATTCATATTCATTTGTCTTGTAAATGAGAGGCAAGTGATCTACTTACTGTTAAGTATTCATTGACCCAAGGGGGCTAATAGATAATTTCTAAGTTCCCATGTCTAATGTAGATGAAATCGAACGCCTAGCGCAACTGTTTGCGGATAACCAACTCATCAATGATCAAGCCCAGACTGACATAGATTTTGAGTATGGAACACAGTTAAATGATTCGGTAGGAAGTAGTGAGAAAGTTATTGACGAATCATTTGACGACTTAAACCGTCGTACCCTACGGTCTGGTAATCACTATAGTACCTCACCTAAGTATACTAAAGCAGTTACCCCTGTTACAGGTGATAGTGTGTCTGTTGCTAAATCAGTAACAACAGTATTAACCCAGCCTTCGGTTAAGAGTAAGAATACTAACTTGCTTAATACTAACACTAAAATGGCGTTCTCTAACCCTCACACCAGTACTACTACCACACCTAAAGCTGATAATGTTATTAATATCATACAGCGCGGCGATTATGTTCGAAATTTCACGGGACAAGACGATTATAGGGTCGCACATTTTATTCATGCATGTGAAGATAGCATGCGCAATAGTCACATAACGACTGACGAAGAAAAGAAAGCATATGTACGTTCCCATATAACGCAGGGTTCCTATGCAGGCAGTCGTTTAAATGCGTTTGGTTTACAAAGCCCTGACTATGAAAAGTTCAAGCGAACGCTAATTGGGATTATTGGGGGTAGGTCACAGCTGGGCCAGCCGTCACAGATGCCACAGATGCCTCACTCCCAGACTCCTTATGCGACACACTTAGCTCCGATCGCTCCTCCCCGCCTAACATATAAACAGAAAACATCGTTACGATGCGCACATTGTAATAAACGTGGCCACGTAATGGAAGATTGTTTTCAGCTCCGAGGTAATAGTGCTAATTTTAAGGCCACACCCGGTGCAAAGCCATTCTCAAGGTCAAACAGAGAGGGAGCTAAAGCAGCACCTCCTCCTACCCAGACAGCGCGCAAATGGTGCGCTCTTCACAAATCGACATCTCATAGTTCACATGAGTGAGATATACTAATAAAGGCTAGGGGAGTGGACCTAAGTGAAACGGAGGTGTCGTATAGGCGCAAGCAGAAACGTCCCCAGGACAAGTCATCAGGGGAAGATCAGCGCACACCACAGCACGGAGAGGGATAGATAGGGTAGTTCCCACCCCTCCTCACAGCACTTCTATAGCGGCCTCATTAGTAGCAGCGCTTAGCAAAGTGGAAGTGTTGTCAGTGCCGGTGAGAGTGGATAATACCAGATTGGCTCTTGATATAGACACAGGTGCTTGGGCTAATGTATTGGCCTTGACATCATATCACGAGTTACAACGTAAATTCCCTCACCGCAAATTCAAATGGAGGCCTAGTAACGCTGAGCTCGAAGGAGTTTCAGGTACTCAGCTGAGCATCAAAGGAATGGTGACGTTACCACTCAAATTATTAAGACGTGGTACGCCCTTCAACGCGGACATTTATATAGTTCAGCAGTTCAATTTACCAGCTGACGGGTTACTTGGTCTACCAACTCTTCGAAAGAACATGATAGATGTTCATCCACGTAATAATAGTGTTACGTTTAAAGGTGTTTCCTACACAGCAATGAGTCATTCTGAACCTATGCTCACCGCTAGGACGAAAGTGTTGTCTACCAATCCTATTAAGAGGAAGGCGGATCATGCGTCAGAGATACTCTCGACCTCAACCACACACCTTCCCAGCGTGATTACAGCAGCAAGAGTTGGAAGATAGTACCTGCAATTTTGAAGAGTACTCTCCATTACCAGAATGAGGAATTCACCAACGCAACAATCCTGTGAGCTGAAGTGAACATTAGTTTCTGCAAATGATTCGTTCACTGCCCAGGGTGTGACAGGACGTGACTGCAGTTGTTGAGACTACTCATCAATCAACATCCTGTCAACAAAATTCTTTCGTATGGCGTGAACAACCCCCAGTTACCAGCACCCAGCACCCACCCTAGTGATGATGACACATCCGGTCTGAGAGATGGTCTCTGCATTCTGAGGTATGGTGTTGTGAATGACGTTGTGTGACCATTAGCAGTGGTTTGCTGTACTCAGGATTTTTTGTGAACATTGACCCAGTCACCGGACCTTGGAATCAGCTGTGTCTGCTGTGAGACACACACACACAAGTCTACGGGATTGCGGCAGCAATTTCACAATATCACGAATCTTAAATAAAGGATGTTATTTGTGTGATTTTCTAGTATATCACAACAATGTCGAAGTGCAACCAAATAAATTCCCAATTCGAGGTATTGTTGCGAATTGCCAACAGACTCGACTGGCCAGGATAGATCAAATAGCGCCACATGTTAAGGTGATCGATCATCCCCAGGGCAAGACACGCCTTTTAGAGCTGCTTGCCGACTATAGAAATATAGTAGCCTTGCCAGGGGAAACGCTAGGTCAGACACATTTAACATCCCATCATAGACTACCTCATAGCCAGCGCGCTGTAGTGCAAGATATGGTACAGGGTATGTTAGATGAGAATGTTATTAGACACTCAAAATTCCCCTTTAATAGCCCATTATTCCTCGTCCCGAAAAAGGATGGTGGATGGCGCTCTGTTATAGATTTCAGGCGCGTCAATGATCAAACGATCCCTGATAGGTACCCTATGCCTATCTTGAGCGACATATTGCAACTGGAAGATGAGCAACGACGCGACCCATATTGGTCAGCTGTTATTTTTGTTCTCGAATCGGGTGAGGATGTTAAACTCCCCAAGTTATTTCTTCCCTTAAGTCAGTTTGAATTACGACATAACATACTCAATAGGACGAGAAAATCTCCTGAGGGTAATGTGTCTCAAATAGTCGTACCTGACACGTTGCGCAAAGCAGTAATGACATTGTTCCACGATGTCCCACAAGCAGGTCACCAAGGTCGTGATAAATGCTTAGCGGATTTACGAAAGAAGTATTTCTGGAACACTATGAAGAAAGACATAGAATTACACATAGCTAATTGTTTGGCATGTGCTCAACATAAAGGATCAACAGGATCACCTGCCCCGATTCTACAATATCCTACACCAGACTGTCCGTTTGACACAGTCGCTGTTGACTTGTTACAACTCCCAATGAGTCATCAGGGATCAGGATACGTCTTAGTGTGTGTGGATCATTTTTCCAGGTTCGTGGTCTTGGTCCCACTAAAAAGCAAAACGGCCGAAGCAGTAGCCTATGCATTGGTGATGAATCTCATATGTCCATATACTACGCCTAAAGTTCTACTCTCTGATAATGGAACAGAGTTCAAGAATGAGCTAATAGAGCATATATGTTTACAATATGGAATTAAACAAACTTTGTGACAGCTTATCATCCACAGGCTAATGGCCTTGTTGAAAGAACCAATCGTAAAATCCTAGAAATACTGCGTCCAATTGTTAGTGGTTTTCAATACGCATGGGAGGATTGGTTACCGCAGGTTGCAGCGTCGATTAATGGGTCAGTTAATAGCTCTACGGGCAAAACACCCTACTATATTGTCTATGGTACAGATAAACGTCTGCCTTACGACATCCTTACAGAGGCGCCATACCCGGTATATAATACGGATGATTTTGCGGCAAAACAAATTCATGTCTTTACAGAAATTCATAACCAAGTACGATCACAGCTAGCGGCGTCACGCGCCGAAATGATCATCAAACAACATAAACATGCTAAACCTATCGCACTGAACGTTGGGGACGCTGTTATGTTACAGGAACCTGAAAGGAACTCCAAACTTTCGGCGAAATTTTCTGGTCCATTCCGCATAATCTCAAAAGAAGCAGGCAACAAATTCAAAATATGGAAGCCTAATGCACAGATCGCAGATGTCGTGCACGCGGATCGTCTGAAGAAGACCCAGATAAATGTCTTACCTCCAGTTGATGATAATGTGATTGATACATCCTTACAGACTGTTCAGAAGCAAAATGTCCCAAATGACTATTGTATGAAACTACGTTCTGCGAGTAGAAGTTAACTCGTACTTTCGCGTAAGATGGAAAACGTCGACGGCCAACTACAATCAGCATTGGACATTCTTCATGGTCTCAGCACAGCTTCGATGAATTCGACAATAGTTTCACGAACATTGTCGTTCAGGCTGTATCTCAACAGAATCGCGTTATTTCTCAAACCTTTCACGCGATTACTGCTCTAGAATCAAAGGTTAATGCAATCATAATGGAGTCTAACCAAGTTTCGAGGATTGTTACTAGGTTACAGAAAGCAATCCCGACGTTAGAATGGCTCCTTTACTTCACAGAATATTTGCATGCTGCTGAAATTTCAGTTCATAAAATTGTAACCTCTAAAAATGAACTAATAGACAGCATTGTAGATGCCGGGATAGGACGTGTGGACGCGAAGCTTGTGCCTGTGCAGACGCTTCTTGAAGCTTTAAAAATAGCCAAGTTGCAGTATCATTTAACTCCTATTTTCAATGACAATGAGGTTCACTATTATTACCCGCTGTTGGAGTCAACCCTCACGCACAATGCAATTCTGATCCACATTCCTATGCGAGGGCAACATGAGTTTAATGCATGGCATTTAGAACCCTTCCCCTGGTTTGTGAACGACACACTGTATACCCTAGATAGGCCTAAAGAATTTTCTTAGTAGATGAAGAATATTCATTGTTATCAATAGAGGATTCTGAGGTACTGTCACGGTGTAAGTCGTCTTATCTACACCTACACGTATGTCCAGCCTACATGTTTGCATTTATTCCTGCTGCAGAGGGAATATGTGAATTGGCAGTCATACAACCAAATGTACGCACAGCGTTAGCGCAATGCAGTTATAGGCCAGTTAGTCTAAAGACTGTGTTCCACGCTCACCTTCACAATGTGCAGTATTTGTTCTTTCCAAATCTCACTACTGTAATTTTAAAATGCCAAAATGGTGTTAAGCAGCTAGTTGTGAAAGGGCATTACAAGGCTCCTGATTAATGTGAAATCACTTGTAGTACATTACGGACCTTGCCTACTCATCAGCATTTTACGTTAAATCGAAAACTCAAGTCTGCTTTAATTCCACTTCCTATAATGAATTTCACTATCAAGGATATTCAAATAGTATCAGAGAAATTAAAAGTGTTAGCTTTCTTGAACGAGACACATTTTGCTGATTTGAATAATAACTTGCCATTTTATCTGTCACGGGAATTTGCACTACCAAGTCTTACGATTCCCTCTATTCTGTTAATTCTGGCAATAATGTTCCTGTTCTGTTATTACCGGGCAGTATCATCCAAATTCAACATTGTTCATAACATACTAACCCGTACGACACAAAAGTCTAGGTCCCCTGTAGTAGCAAATACCCCTACAGTAATAGATTCCCCAGCTTAGTGTCTACATATCTGTTTATAACATGGTTAGGGTTGTCTAGGATGTACTGTACTCTGTGAGTTATTTAGGCCTCACGGAGCTCGGCTGGTAGGTGACCGAGCGATGTAATAGGCCCCTGTCTCATCAACAGATCGTATTATATAAATGGGTCAATACATCTGATATTATATTCAGATTCACCCCCTGTAACTTTCCACTGTCTATGAGTGAGACATGATATGGACACGTGAGCGGGCAACTCACCCAAGAGGGCGAGACCCATAGCTCAGCATTTCTGTAAGCACGCACTGCGATGCCCTTAAGCTTCAGTAGCTCACCTCAACTCATATCGTAAGGACGTGACCTAACGTTTATCATACATAAACGCCGTCCCTTTCTCATTCACTCCTAGACAGTGAGACTTACGGTTGATATACACTCAGGAATTATATCTACAACCTTTTATAATAAAACAAAGGAACTACCGTTTGGGTTTCGTTACTTAAAACCCAAATATAAATATGTGTGAACGGACTGGTTAATTGGACAAGCAGCCGATTCAATACTATCATTGTTGGGAAAGACTATTTAGGGTTGGGGAAGACTATCAAGGGATGGAAAAGACTATCAAGGGTTGAAGAGGCCGATCAAGGGTTGGGAAAAACTATCAAGGGATGAGAAAGACTATCAAGGGATGGGGAAGACTGTCAAGGGTTGGGGAATACTATCAAGGGTTGGAAAAGACTATCAAGGGTTGGGGAGGCCTATCAAGGGTTGGGGACGACTATCAAGAGATGGGAGAGACTGTCAAGGGTTGGGGAAGCCTGTCAAGGGTTGGGGACGACTGTCAAGGGTTGGGGAAGACTATTAAGAGTTGAGGAAGAATATCAACGGTTGGGGAGTACTATCAAGGGTTGGTTAGTACTATCAAGGGTTGGGGAGTACTATCAAGGGTTGGGGAAGACTATCAAGGGTTGGGGAAGATTATTAAGGATTGGGGAAGATTATTAAGGATTGGGGAAGATCATTGAAGGTTGGGGATGACTATTAATGGTTGGGGAAACCTATCAAGGGTTGGGGTTGACTATTAAGGGTTGGGGAAGAGTGTTGAGGGTTAGGGAAAACAATCAAGGGTTGGGGAAGAGTATTAAGGGTTGGGGAAGACTATTAAGGGATTGGGAGGACTATTAAGGATTGGGGACGACTATCAAGGGATGAGAAAGACTATCAAGGGATGGGGAAGACTGTCAAGGGTTGGGGAATACTATCAAGGGATGGAAAAGACTAACAAGGGTTGGGGAGGCCTATCAAGGGTTGGGGAAGACTATCAAGAGATGGGAGAGACTGTCAAGGGTTGGGGAAGCCTGTCAAGGGTTGGGGACGACTGTCAAGGGTTGGGGAAGACTATTAAGAGTTGAGGAAGACTATCAAGGGTTGGGGAATACTATCAAGGGTTGGTTGGTACTATCAAGGGTTGGAGAGTTTTATCAAGGGTTGGGGAAGACTATCAAGGGTTGGGGAAGATTATTAAGGATTGGGGAAGATCATTGAATGTTGGGGATGACTATTATTGGTTCGGGAAACCTATCAAGGGTTGGGGATGACTATTAAGGGTTGGGGAAAAGTGTTAAAGGTTGGGGAAATCTATCAAGAGTTGGGGAAGAGTATTAAGGGTTGGGGAAGACTATTAAGGGATTGGGAGGGCTATTAAGGATTGGGGACGACTATCAAGGTTTGGGGAAAACTATCAAGGGTTGGAGAGGGGTATTAAGGGTTGGGGAACACTATTAAGGGTTGGGGAACACTATCAAGGGATGGGGAAGACTGTCAAGGGTTGGGAAGACTGTCAAGGGTTGGGGAGTACTATCAAGGGTTGGGGAGTTTTATCAAGGGTTGGGGAAGAATATCAAGGGTTGGGGATGATTATTAAGGATTGGGGAAGATCATTGAAGGTTGGGGATGACTATTAATGGTTCGGGAAACCTATCAAGGGTTGGGGATGACTATTAAGGGTTGGGGAAGAGTGTTAATGGTTGGGGAATTCTATCAAGGGTTTTGGAAGAGTATTAAGGGTTGGGGAAGACTATTAAGGGATTGGGAGGACTATTAAGGATTGGGGACGACTATCAAGGGTTGGGGAAAGCTATCAAGGGTTGGAGAGGGGTATTAAGGGTTGGGGAAGACTATTAAGGGTTGGGGAACACTATGAAGGGATGGGGAAGATTGTCAAGGGTTGGGAAGACTGTCAAGGGTTGGAGAAGACTGTCAAGGGTTGGGGAAGACTGTCAAGGGTTGGTGAGGACTAATAAGGGTTGGGGAAGAGTATTAAAGGTTGAGGAAGACTGTAAAGGGTTGGAAAATACTATCTAGGGTAGGGGAGGTCTATCAAGGGCTGGGGAAGACTATCAAGGGTTGGGAAGACTATTGTGGGTTGGGTAAGACTATCAAGGGTTGGGGAGAACAGTCAAGAATTGGGGAAGACTATCTAGGGTTGGGGAGGACAGTCACGGATTGTGGAAGACTATCAAGGGTTAGGGAGAACAATTATGAGTTGGGGAAGACTATTAAGGGTTGGGGAAGACTGTCAATGGTTGGGGAAGATTATGAAAGAGGTTGGGGAGGGACTATATCAAGGGTTGGGCAAGACTATCAAGGGTTGGGGAAGACTGTCAAGGGTTGCGCAAGACTATCA
>NW_024723861.1:2500-10289 GCF_018991925.1 Homarus americanus | reverse complement strand
CTAGTTACGTATTGCTTTAGAGGCCGAATAAGTGGAAGGGGAAACAATATATATGAAAGAATACAGTACAGTCAGAATGAAGACTGGAACCATGTTGTCTCAGTAGGGTTGTCAAAATCATTCGTCCGTATAGATAGTTTTATTGAGGACTGTATACATCAGGCACAGTAATGTTTTGATTCTGAGTGATAGTGTGAGCTGTAGTAATCAAACAAGTATAAATGGGAGGAAGATGTCATATATCCCATCAATATATATATATGTATAGACGTGCACGAGAGATGATTAAGATGCACTCAACATATTGAACTCTTAAATGTGAGGAGGTTAGTGCTTCCCTGTATTGTTGTTGTTTTGGCTGTGAAATAAACTTTGAAATTGGAAGCCATGTGTAAGCAGACTGCAGGCAGATGGCGGGAGGTACGATGATGATGATTACAGCTTGTTCCATTTTGTGTTGTTGGAAAAAGATTATAAATATGAAAAGTTATACGGTGATTAAATGTTGGTGAAAGCAGCAGCCGTAGAGGAGTGATAGTCTTGCTTCAGTCTGTGTGTCGAGAGAGTTAGTGGCACAGGGAAAATTCTCTCAGTGGGTCAGTCTGGAAAGGTATCCATACAATAGCTAAATATAAAAAAAGAGATCTAGTAGCTTAACCCAACCTAACCTAACCTAACCTAATTCCAACCTAACCCAACCCAACCAAACCTAACCTAACCCAACCCAACCTAAATTAACTTAACCCAACCCAACTGAACCTCATCTAATACACTAAACCCAGAAGATATCCAACAAAATCATGATATTTTTATAAAGATGAAATATAAGACTGGAGAAAACGTGCCGGTAACACCACACTAATAACCTCGCACTGTTTATCACTAGTTGTGTTTCCACTTTCATCTAGTTCACCTTCAAGTAGTAAATGTATGTACACATAGAATTTCATACAACCAATCCACACTCATGGCATATGTGTGTGTCCTGCTGACGCTGTAAAACTAACCCCCTTGATCCTTCTGTACCTTGATCCTCCTGTACCCCCTTGATCCTCCTGTACCCCTGATCCTCCTGTACCCCTTGATCCTCCTGTACCCCTGATCCTCCCACTCCTGATCCTCCTGTACCCCCTTGATCCTCCCATGTACCCCCTGATCCTCCTCCTGTACCCACTTGATCCTCCTGTACCCCTGTTGAGCCTCCTATACCCCCCTGATCCTCCTGTACCCCTTGATCCTCCTGTACCCCCTGATCCTCCTGTACCCTCTGATCCTCCTGTACCCCCGTGATCCTCCTGTAACCCCATGATCCTCCTTCTGTACCCCTTGATCCTCCCACCACCCCCTTGATCCTCCTGTACCCCCTTTGATCCTCCTGTACTCTTGATCCTCCTGTACCCCTTGATCCTCCTGTACCCCCCTGATCCTCCTGTACCCTCTTGGTCCTCCTGTACCCCCCCCTGATCCTCCTGTACCCCTTGATCCTCCTGTACCCCTTGATCCTCCTGTACCCCCGTGATCCTCCTGTACCCCCTTGATCCTCCTGTACCCCTTGATCCTCCTGTACCCCTTGATCCTCCTGTACCCCTTGATCCTCCTGTACCCCTGATCTTCCTGTACCCCTTGATCCTCCCGTACCCCCTGATCCTCCTGTACCCCCCTTGGTCCTCCTGGGTACCCCTGATCCTCCTGTACCCCCTGATCTCCTGTACCCCCTTGATCCTCCTGTACCCCCTTGATCCTCCTGTACCCCCTTGATCCTCCTGTACCCCTTGATCCTCCTGTACCCCCTGATCCTCCTCTTGCCCCCTTGATCCTCCCAGTTCCCCTTGATCCTCCTGTACCCCCTTGATCCTCCTGTACCCCCGTGATCCTCCTGTACCCCCCTGATCCTCCTGTACCCCTTGATCCTCCTGTACCCCCTTGATCCTCCTGTACCCCCTTGGTCCTCCTGTACCCTTGATCCTCCTGTACCCCTTGATCCCTCCTAGCCCCTGATCCTCCTGTACCCCTGATCCTCCTGTACCCCCCTTGATCCTCCTGTACCCCCTTGATCCTCCTGTACCCCTGATCCTCCTGTACCCCCTGATCCTCCTGTACCCCCTTGATCCTCCTGTACCCCTTGATCCTCCTGGACCCCCTTGATCCTCCTGTACCCCTTGATCCTCCTGTACCCCCTTGATCCCTCCTGAAACTTCTGACCTCCTCCTGTACCCCCTTGATCCTCCCGTACCCCCTTGATCCTCCCTGTACCCCTTGACCTCCTCCTGTACCCCTTTGATCCTCCCACCCCCTGATCCTCCTGTACCCCTTGATCCTCCTGTACCCCCCTTGATCCTCCTGAACCCTTGATCCTCCTGACCCCCTTGATCCTCCTGCACCCTTGATCCTCCTGACCCCTTGATCCTCCTGTACCCCCTTGATCCTCCTGTACCCCCTGATCCTCCTGTACCCCCTTGATCCTCCTGTACCCCCTGATCCTCCCACTCCCCTTGATCCTCCTGCACTCTTGATCCTCCTGACCCCCTTGATCCTCCCTGTACCCCCTTGATCCTCCTGTACCCCTTGATCCTCCTGTACCCCCCTTGATCCTCCTGTACCCCCTTGATCCTCCTGTACCCCGTCCCCCCCCTTGATCCTCCTGTACCCCTTGATCCTCCTGTACCCCCTGATCCTGTACCCCCTTGATCCTCCCTGTACCCCCCTTGATCCTCCTGCTCTCGTGATCCTCCTGACCCCTGTGATCCTCCTGGACCCCTGATCTTCCCTTCGCTAAATCAGTTATGGTTAAGCGATCCAGAAAGTGAACAGGATCGGGAACAGACAGAACTAACGTAGAATGAAATAGTGTGTAATTTATCGTAAATAAAAAAAAAAATATATATATATATATATATATATATATATATATATATATATATATATATATATATATATATATATATATATATATATTTCAAACCGTAAATAATTTTCCATACGGTTAAGGATTAAAAACACAAATATACATTGGCTGATATTCTATACATATGTTCGTTGTAATATTTTTTTCCATTTGTTTTGAAAATTTATATATATATATATATATATATATATATATATATATATATATATATATATATATATATATATATATATATATATATATATATATATATATATATATATATATATATATATATATAATATTTCGTGTATTATTGTGAGTACAGTCTGTACTCACCCCTGAAGATGTGAATACACAAAGCGCTAAATTCGTGTTTTCTTCCTTGTGGTTACAGATATACCTAGATCACGCGCACCTACTGTACAGTGATTTACTAATATATATATATATATATATATATATATATATATATATATATATATATATACATATATATATATTAGTTACGAGTTGGGGATTTAGAATATAGTTATACGTCTACCCAGATCCCAAACAGGTAACAAATAACAAAAAACAAAGACAATCGGACTATAAAAAGGTAGACAAAGGATGCGAGTTTTTGTTGTGTATAATAAAGTACCATAAATCCCTTTAACAAAATATTCAGCTTATAAAATTCACCCTTAACCAAACTTAACCTAAACATTAACAGTATATACATATTAATACAACATAAACCATTTTGAAGCAAGTGGACGTGGGGGAGGCAATACAAGATACAAGTACTTAAGTGAGGAGCTGAGATGGCTGACGAGTAGGCTGAGTATTGTAGAAGACGGTAGGTAGTCACTGCACCGTAGGTTTAGAGGATAGATGATCCTGTGTGGTCACTCTTCAGAGCCAGTGCTCTCGAATTGGAGCTCCACAAAGAAGACTGGGAGGAGGTGACGCAACAACCAGGATATGGAGAAGGAAACCCCGGAGTGGTAATTAAGACGAGTCATACTTGTGTCTCTGTCCCCTAGATGGCGTTGCTCGTGGTGCTGTAGGTAGATCAGGACAATAGATGGCGGTTCGTAGTGTTGGTGGAGGGGTTCGTAACAATATATATGTGTGTGTGTATATATAAATTACTCAGATGAACGTGGAGAATTGAGATATATTTTTTGAAAAAGTAATATCAACATTTGATATTATTCAAATTATGGTGTTATGAAAAAATATATATACAATTTTATAGTGTTGTTATTTGTTATTTTTTAAAAGTATAAGTATATTACATTTGTGTCAACCCTTGTATTACTGAAGGGTTAAAGCATCGTCTTCAAAGGGTTTATCGTCGTCAGTGTTAAACCATCATTCTCAAAGGGTTAGTGTCCTAAATGCTCCCACACCACTACAACATCTAACACCACCTAAAATAAACCCTCGTAGTCAAAGAGTTAAGTCCGTAGATTGTCAGTGGTAGAAGTATGGACTATAAATATTAATTACAAAGTTTTTTCTTTGAATTATATAAACAAAAAGTAACCGATTAAAAAAATCACCTAAAGGTCAAAAAGGTCACGTATGAGTATGAAATTTTATGTAACATCAACTCAAAACAGAGGCAAAACATATATATACCGTCGATGATTTATATGTAAATTTGATGCCAATTTCTAAATATGATGCCAATTAACAAATAGAGTCAAATAACAAGAAAAAACTGAACTTTATAACTTGGAGTAAGATAATTATCATTTTTTTTCTGTTTTGGTTAGATTAGGTTAGAAGAAGTTAAGTTAGGTCGTTTTTTCGGGAATTTAAAATATTATGTGGTCTTTGGTGTAACAGAAATAAGCAAATTGCATAGATATATGTAATTCACACAATGACAAACTTACGTGTAATGATACAAATGACTGTGTGTGTGTGTGTGTGTGTGTGTGTGTGTGTGTGTGTGTGTGTGTGTGTGTGTGTGTGTGTGTGTGTGTGCATAAGAAAATAAGAGGAAGGAGACAAACTGAGAAAATGTAAACAGTAGGAGTTCCGAGAAGAGGAGGAAGATGAGGGAAGAAGAAGAAGAGGAGGTGAGAAGGATGAAAATCTTGAATGAATGAACGAGGATTAACTGAGACGAAAATTAATGCTCAAAAAATAAAAAAAATAAAATAAAAGAAGAGAAAAACGGGATGACTAAAGAATAGAAGTAAATTAATGTTGAGAGACGGAGAAAAAGTTGTCATTCAAACTAACAGACGAGAGAGGCAGGAAAAGAAAAGAAAAAGCTGACAAAGGAAATTGGAATGATGAGAGCCAGGGGAGAGAGTAGGAGAGGGAGCGGACATGTGACAAAGAGAGAGAGAGAGAGAGAGAGGGGTTGAGAGAGAAGACCTGAGAAAGAGGGAGAAGAGAGGGAGGAGAGGAGGCTATAAGAAGCCAGGAGGGAACATCGCCGACGCCCTGACCAATACATCTCTCCGCCTCACAATGGCAGCGCCTCGAAGACGTCGTACCAGCTGGACAGAATGGAAAAGTTTTGTGAAATTTCCTGTTTTCATTTCACCGCCAGGCTATTGCGTTTTCTCCAGTTAGGGATGAAGGGTCGTCTCGCGTGTTGGGTTGGGGTTCTTGTAATCGAATCTGTTTTAATTGCGGAGATGTACTGTAATTCCCTCGAGCAGAGAAATCTATCATCGAGCACATCTGGATTAACGACATTACTTCATCGTTTAGATTGTACAAGTGGATTGATAAGAGCACTCAATATATTGCATCCATAAATACCAGTTTTGAAGCGCTTCATTGTTGCCCAGTCACGTATGACAACATTTAGTTAACTGAAATGATACACAACAAAACAATAATAAAACATGTATTATTGAATATTGATATAATTCAGATTTTGAGAAGTGTACATAGACTAATATCAACATAGGTAGATTACACGAATATTTCTTTGTCAACTCTTATCAAAATTACAAATACTAAGTAGGGGTGTCGACGGGAGTGTTACAGACCCGCCAGCACAGGAGACGGAGGCACAGGTATCACCCACTGACACAGGTCAATGATCTTATTTTGATAAATTAAATGGATTTCTTTTTATCTAATGTTGTTAACTTCACCCTTAGCTTCTCTTGTGTATGTTTGGTTGAGAGACGACGCCTTTATGCACTTAACCTTCACTACTATGACATATTCCTTAAGGGTGATAATGATATGCAAGGGGGGTTAAGTCATCGTAACTCAAAGGGTTAAAATATCCATATATACCGAAGGGATTAATTAAGTGTTCTGGAGACAATCCGCCATTCAGAGTCTCTACAATCATATAATAATAAAGTAACTTATTCATGATTTGTTCCACTTCTGTTAATTAATATTATGGAATTTTCTAAAGGTTTTATTACAAAGTTTCCCATTTATCAACATCACATCCACCCTCGTTCTGGTCGGAGATATATTAATCAGTGTAATAAATTTGCACTATGTCCCGGTAGTGTAGCATACGTAAGGGTTTTAGCTGGTCTGTTTCAAAATGATTGAAGAGATTTTGTTATACCAACTTGGCGCCTTCTCTCCTCCTCCCTCCTCCTCATTTCACCCTTCTCACCCCTCGTTCTCCCCCTCCTCCTCCTGATGCCTCCCTCCCTTCGTCCTAATCCTCATCTTCGCTCTGCCCCTTCATCTTCCTTCTACCCCTCCTCGTCCTAATCCTTCCCCCTACCCCCCTTCCCCTCGTCCTCCTTAAACAGACGAGCAAATTGTATCCATTCCTGGTTCAAGTGTTGTAAGGAGGACACGTGACCAGTAACTCAGATCTTATGTGAAACCAGAGCTAAATTCTCCACACAGTAAGGGAGGGTGTCTGTCTGGGCTCTGTAATTCATGGAATAAGTTACTTGTGTTCTCTGTTGTTCCTTGTGAAAACATAAACACGGACGGACTTGTGGTCTCTCTTTAAGTGTTCCAGACTTTAAGAGATGTCAGAAAAAAGTGAGAGAGGAACTCTTGATGTAAATTAAAGTGTGAGAGAAAAAGGGGGATTCCACCGCTGAAGTATATACCTAAATTTCGTATTGATTTCTGATTCGCTTTTGTTTGCCAGAGTTAGTTAGAAAATTATGCCTGCAAACTGCGTAAAATTAATATATTTTCTACTCATTAGCAAGGACTGTTTTGCTTTGATTTGCTTCATATTACATTTGACCTTTACAGTTATTGTAAAAAGCATAAAACAGGGAATGCTTCAGACCCTACGACAGGAGAGTCATTGTAGTAAGTTGTTTTCATTAATGATTTTGTCTGTCATACTCACTGACATAATCCTTCGTTTAAAAACACCCACTGAAAACACGTCTATGGAAACACACATGACAGCACACCGATATACATATACGTCAACAGACACACATAATCAAACAGTCGTATTCACAAACAAACACTGGGACAAGCCACCATGAATGTACACATACCTGTACACAAATACATATATAAACATATATTATAAATACACAAAAACACACACACACACACACACACACACACACACACACACACACACACACACACACACACAGAATCAATAATTTCCAGAAAAAGAAAAATATTCAAACTTTTACTTTGAAAAACAAACATGTGTTATCCCTCCTGCCTTAATATTTCAATTTACAATTTAAGCATTCCAGGAGTCCCCTGTTATGTGCATTTACTAATTAAACTTTTACTACATCAATGCAAATAAATCCTGTGGTGAAGAATAATATCGTCATGTTTTTAAAATTTATTCTCCCTAAAAAAGGTCATTGTTGAAAGGAAATAAAAACGTTATTGGAAGTTGCTATATCTCTACAGGTTTAGAGGAGGTATAACCTTGGTTAACGACCACAATGCAGCAAAAACCCGTCATATGTGGAT
>NW_024723860.1:0-4208 GCF_018991925.1 Homarus americanus | reverse complement strand
TCAGTGTCCCCCGCCATCTGTGACATTCCTAGTAGCCCAAGTGCAGTTTGATTGTTGGTCAGTTAAATGTAGCCATTGTGTTTCTGAAAGTGATGAAAGCGGTGTCTGTACTAACTGTTATAATCCTTGACATATCTTTTTAACCCACATCCTCCCCTGTCCTAATCCCTCACCTCATCCTCCCACTCCTTCCTCCCATCCCTGCCCCGCTTTCGCAAAGCCTCGGCCTGGCCCGGGACCAACCACGCCTCGGCTCCCCCCACCTCACCAACGCACCAGCCTGGCTGGGCCTGGCCAGCCCTGCCTCGCCCAGTGCCGCCCCCTGAACTCCCCTCCCCACCCCCCCGACCTCACGTCCTTCTGACCCGCCCCGCCTCCCTTGACCAACTAATTCCCCCATCTTTTGTCCCGTAAGCTGTGTGTTGATGATGATGGTTAATATAAAGCAATATTGCGATGAATGCAGACCTATCACCAGTGTATTTTTATGCTATTATGATTTGATGTAATCTTGACGCGCAGTGATAAATGATATCTGCAGGCGCAGAACCACTACCCACTCCAGCCTGATGAGAACATTGTCGTGACGGAAATGATAGCCAAACATTGACGTAACGAATAAAGTAAACTTTATGCACGCACTTCCAACTGATCCATCACCCTTAGATATTTCCTGTCAAAATGTCACACATGTACCACCCATGGCCAGCCGGTCACAACCACAGTACATACGAAAGCAGAGAAGAAGCAGCCGAAGAAGCAGCGTGATGAATGCACGCGATGAATGCAGTAATCAACCCAACCACACACCACGTCACTTCTTTTCAAGCCCTCCCTTGGTCTAGATTAAAAATTTTATATTTTTCTACTTAGGAAGTAGGAGGAATGAAGCGCCACACAACGAACCCCTGTGAGCCCAGCCAGGAGGATTCACCACTGTAGAAGGTGAAGAGAGACGGTCTTTGTCTCGCCGACACTCACGCACCGAGAGCGAGAGCCCCAACTGCTGAACCCGCCTTACAGTCATCTAAGACAACAGCCCAAGCAGGACTGGCTCTCATCCCGCCGGAGGGGGCCGACGGCAAAGAACAGAAAATCGTCTGAATATGAAAATGAAGATGACAAAGAAACGACATGAGCAGAAAATCGTCTGGAATATGAAAATGAAGATATAAAGAAAACAGATGGAGCAGAAAAAATTCACTGGAATATGAAAATGAAGATGTATAAGAAACGAGATGAGCAGAAAAAATTCGTCTGAATATGAAATGAAGATGTACTAAGAAAAAGGAAGATGGAACAGAAAAAATTCATCTAGAAGACGTTGAAATGAGGCTCCAAAACGTAGAGGAAGAACGCAGATGGGACAGAAACCTGTCTGTTAGTATAGAAACCCAGGAGGAAGTGAGAAGAAGCCAGAGGTTGGTGTGGAGAAACGACCTACAAGGTGCGGTATGTGAAGAAAGAAGACAGAAGATGCTTATGTGAAGAAAGAAGACAGAAGATGTGCTACGTAACAGAAAGAAGACAGAAGATGCTGTCCTTGACATCACAAGAAAGTCGATGATGAAGGACCAACCGACTACAGCTGCTGAGCTGCTGCCATCCCCCATTTTCAGATACCAGCTGGATGGAAGACGGAGCTTGCCTGGACCCAACTAATGTACTGATGTTGTTGATGGTACAAGATATCAATACCCTAATATGTGAAGAAGGAACATTTTTGTGTATTTTGAAGCATTTTCTGATTTTGCTGATGTTTACTAACAAAGAATGTCTTTTTTAGTCTCACTTTTTCTATGAGTTCATGAAACACAGATGTTGTAGCCATATTACTGACTGAGATGAATTATTATTTTGACATGTATGATAATGAGATGTAACACCTGTTGTTGTTTTGATTTGCAAGCTGTTCGGATACAAATCTAGATATGAAGGATTTTTTCATCCTATGTTCACTGGCTATGCTTCTTTTCTCCTGGCATAGAAGCTTTGATCTTACGGGAGGTATAGTGAGCTTTGTCAGATCAAACTAGCTACCAGTAGAAAACATACACCTATGAGATTATTATTGTTAAATGAGACCATGTTATCGCCCCAGGATTATCTTTGATACCACACGTGATGTTGCTGTCATATGTGCATCAGCCCTGTGATGAAGCTTTTGTCTTACGGGAGGTGTAAATGACTGATTGTCAGACCAAACCCACAGCCCAGAATTATGCTGCATATAACACAACACCACAGACCCCGGTACCACCACATCCTGGCTGATACACCTCAGGTCGACCCAAGGACTTGACTCGCCTGGGCTAATGACGTGAGCCGGGTGACCCATAAACTGCACTTCCAACCAAGACACCTGAGCAGGACCACACCTGCACACAGCCACCCAGATCAAACCAGTTTAGTGTTGCACTGTTAGAGGTCGTAGTCGGCTGGGCCGACTCCCCATATAAAGGCCCTATTGTGCCCATTCCACGGGCATTATGATTATCATTATCATTCTGTCATTATACTGGATTCTCATTCTGGTTAAGGTCATCTCTCCTCCTGTTCGGCTCGTCACTGGTTCACTCAAGCAGTGTCCTGGCACGTCCCCCTCCCCCAGGTCGGGGAGGGAGATTTCCCGACCACTACGCACGCTAGCTGAAAGCAGATTTCCATAGAGGCAGCCCAGCCAGCACTCTCACTGGGCCACGCCAGGCAACACAGCTATCCAGATCAAACCAGTTTAGTGTTAATTATGAGTCAGCCAGCTGGCCGATCCACATAAAGGCCCTCAGCAGTCCCGTCCATTACCATTATCATTATCATTCTGATTCTGGCTCATACTGATTCTCATTCTGGTTGCTGTCACCTTCTCTCTGTCTGGCCGTCATCGTTCACTACAGAGTCATCACGTCCTCCCCAGGTCGGGAGGGGAGACTTCCTGACCAGACTACGGCATCGCCAGCTGAGCAGATTCTCCCATAGAGGTGCCCACCAGCACTCACTGGGCCTACGTCAGGGCACACGAGTCTTGTCAGAACGTCCTAGGTGAGTTACCCACGGGAAGTGTATTCATTCAGGTGTGTCCGAGTCGGTGTCAAGTAACGTAGCTAACAATGCGTTAGTACCCCGACATAGTAGTGATATTAATGTGTCCATGTCATTGAGTGAAATAAATAGTTGTATCGAAGAGCAGTGTTTAATGGCAGTCCCTTTGTTAGTTAATACGGTTGATATACGAGATAAGAGCAAGCGATTGACGCTGAGTAACAATTATCCAGGCCACGCTACCAAGTTTTGTATCTTTACATTCCTACTTATTCTACTATTTATGTAATCTTTCTGTGATTTGTCTCTATTATATATATATATATATATATATATATATATATATATATATATATATATATATATATATATATATATATATATATATATATATATATATATATATATATATATATATATATATATATATATATACACACATGTTGGTTGGTTAGTTACAGTATTACCTCCGCCTAACGTGGTTTCACTTAAAGGCCAATTACAGGTCCCCGCCCAGAGCTGAACTTTCACTTAACGCCGGTTTTTCTAATGTATACGTGAGTGTCCGGCTCGAGAGCTATTTCTTAGATTCGCCCACCCCACCCCAACCCGGGCCACCTGCCTGACTGCCTGTTTTAGCCTCATAGAATCTTATATTAAATTGATGAGCCAGAATATAATTTACATTGAAGGAAATTTACAATATGATGACTTACCTTTGAATATAAACATCATAGATTTCGTATCAGCATACAAATTTTAGATATAAAGTTTATTCTGGAGTAAATATGTTATTTTTGTGCAAAAATATATGACATTTGTATTCAAAAGGTCTCCCTGGGCCCAAGGGCGAACTGGCAATGTCAATTATATTATCTTAACTTTAGTTTGAGGTATTATTTATTACTAAAAGGTAAATATTCTGGCTTTCCTGCCACATCTGGTGGGACGGTTGGTGGGGTGGGGGAGGAGGGACCGACCGACCGGACTATCTGTTACAGTGTGAAGAATATTTTTTTATTAACTGGAAGATATTTGTTTTTAGGCCTATAAAATTCATGGTTAAATTACTTCAAGGTCAGAATATAATTTATAATAAGGGAATTTATAATTCTGATGATCATTCCGAATATAAACATCATGTAGATTTTACTATACAAATTTTAGAT
>NW_024723859.1:0-8076 GCF_018991925.1 Homarus americanus | reverse complement strand
AGCCAGCCAGTGTCACCAGGTACCTCCGCAGCCCGCTAGTGTCACCCAGTCACCTCCACAGCCAGCCAGTGTCACCCAGTACTCCACAGCCAGCCAGTGTCACCAGGTACCTCCGCAGCCCGCTAGTACTCTGGGCACTACCAGCCAGCCAGTGTCACCAGGTACCTCCGCAGCCCGCTATGTCACCCAGTACCCACAGCCAGCCAGTGTCACCCAGCACTCCACAGCTCGCCAGTGTCACCAGGTACCTCCGCAGCCCGCTAGTGTCACCCAGTACTCCACAGCCAGCCAGTGTCACCCAGTACCTCCACAGCTCGCCAGTGTCACCCAGCACCCCACAGCCCGCCAGGTCACCCAGGCCCACAGCCAGCCAGTCACCCAGTACCTCCGCAGCTCGCCAGTGTCACCCGGTGCCTCCACAGCCGCCAGTGTCACCAGGCACCTCCACAGCCCGCCAGTGTCACCCAGTACCTCCGCAGCTCGCCAGTGTCACCCAGTACCTCCACAGCCCGCCAGTGTCACCCAGTACCTCCACAGCTCTGCAGTGTCACCCGGTGCCTCCACAGCCCGCCAGTGTCACCAGGTACCTCCGCAGCCCGCTAGTGTCACCCAGTACCTCCACAGCCCGCCAGTGTCACCCAGTACCTCCACAGCCCGCCAGTGTCACCCAGTACCTCCACAGCTCGCCAGTGTCACCCGGTGCCTCCACAGCCCGCCAGTGTCACCCAGGCACCTCCACAGCCCGCCAGTCACCAGGTACCTCCACAGCCCGCCAGTACCACCCAGTACCTCCGCAGCCCGCCAGTGTCACCCGCACCCCACAGCCCGCCAGTACCACCCAGTACCTCCACAGCCCGCCAGTGTCACCAGGTACCTCCACAGCCCGCCAGTACCAAGTACCTCCACAGCTCTGAGTGTCACCCAGTACCTCCACAGCCTGCCAGTACCACCCGGTACCTCCACAGCTCGCCAGTGTCACGGTACCTCCACAGCTCGCCAGTGTCACCCAGTACCTCCACAGCCCGCCAGTATCATCCAGTACCTCCACAGCCAGCCAGTACCACCGGTACCTCCACAGCCCGCCAGTATCACCCAGTACCTCCACAGCCCGCCAGTACCACCCAGTACCTCCACAGCCCGCCAGTGTCACCCAGTACCTCCACAGCCCGCCAGTGTCACCCAGTACCTCCACAGCCCGCCAGTGTCACCCAGTACCTCCACAGCGCCAGTGTCACCCAGTACTCCACAGCCAGCCAGTACCACCCAGTACCTCCACAGCCCGCCAGTGTCACCCAGTACCTCCACAGCCCGCCAGTGTCACCCAGTACCTCCACAGCCCGCCAGTATCACCCAGTACCTCCACAGCAGTACCACCCAGTACCTCCACAGCCCGCCAGTGTCACCCGTACCTCCACAGCCGCCAGTGTCACCCAGTACCTCCACAGCCCGCCAGTGTCACCCAGTACCTCCACAGCCCGCCAGTACCACCCAGTACCTCCACAGCCCGCCAGTACCACCCAGTACCTCCACAGCCCGCTAGTGTCACCCAGTACCTCCACAGCCAGCCAGTACCACCCAGTACCTCCACAGCCGCCAGTGTCACCCAGGTACCTCCACAGCCCGCCAGTGTCACCCAGTACCTCCACAGCCGCCAGTGTCACCCAGTACCTCCACAGCCCGCCAGTGTCACCCAGTACCTCCACAGCCCGCCAGTGTCACCCAGTACCTCCACAGCCCGCCAGTGTCACAGTACCTCCACAGCCCGCAGTACCCAGTACCTCCACAGCCCGCCAGTGTCACCCAGTACCTCCACAGCCCGCCAGTGTCACCCAGTACCTCCACAGCCCGCCAGTGTCACCCAGTACCTCCACAGCCCGCAGTGTCACCCAGTACCTCCACAGCCCGCCAGTGTCACCCGGTACCTCCACAGCCGCCAGTACCCACTCCACAGCCGCCAGTGTCACCGGTACCTCCACAGCCGCCAGTGTCACAGTACCTCCACAGCCGCCAGTGTCACCCAGTACCTCCACAGCCCGCCAGTGTCACCCAGTACCTCCACAGCCCGCCAGTGTCACCCAGTACCTCCACAGCCCGCCAGTGTCACCCAGTACCTCCGCAGCCCGCCAGTGTCACCCAGTACCTCCACAGCCCGCCAGTGTCACCCAGTACCTCCACAGCCAGCCAGTATCACCCAGTACCTCCGCAGCTCGCCAGTGTCACCCAGTACCTCCACAGCCCGCCACTGTCACCCAGTACCTCCACAGCCCGCCAGTGTCACCCAGTACCTCCACAGCCAGCCAGTATCACCCAGTACCTCCGCAGCTCGCCAGTGTCACCCAGTACCTCCACAGCCCGCCAGTGTCACCCAGTACCTCCACAGCCCGCCAGTGTCACCCGGTACAGTCCCCCTCACTAAAGCGTTTACAGGGGCTCGTCTTATAAACATTCCACAAATCATCACATTGACATATTCACTTCAATGTTGTTATAATTTGATTACATAATATGTTTCCTATTACAAGTTTCCTTCTGTCGGGTGTAAACAAACACTGGGCTGCCACACCGCACAAAACCTGACGAGCCCCTGTAAACACACTAGTGAAGGGGACTGTACCTCCACTACCTTCCACCCCCACCCCACACGGCCACCATCCTTTAACCACAAACCTATTTCTTCTAAGTTGTATTATTCTGCTTCCCATCCTCCCTCCTACTCCCTATCCACACATTTCAACTACACCGTCACACTGCCCCCCCCCCTCAACAACTAGGATCTATCCCCACACACGCCCACTCCCCACTTCCCCCACACCTGGACACACCCCACATCCCCCCCCACACCCCTGGACACACCCCCACACCGCTGCTGGCCTGGTATGACCTCACCTTGAACGTCCTTGAAGGCAAGACTTCTGACTTCTATCTCCCTGGCTGCTGAGTGCTGATCTGTTGACACCCCTCACTTCCTCCCCCATACACCCCCCCACTCATTCTCCACCCTCACTCCTCTCCTCCACCCCTCACTCCTCTCCTCCACCCCTCACTCCTTCCGTCCACCTCTAACTCCTTCCCTCCACCTCTCACCCCTCTCCTCCACCTCTCACCCCTCTCCCCCTCCCTATCACCTAGGGTCACCTGACGAGGCTGGCGGAGCAGGACTTGGAGCAGATAAAAACTAGTCGGCCAGGCACTCCCTCTCTTACCTCCACTCAGGAACTAACTCACTCAAGGTAGGAGATCTGTGTTACCGTAGTGTTGTGATGCTAGTTAACAAGGTCTCCAAGTGTCACTAGTAGAGGGGTGGGGGAGGGGGTAAGGGAGGAGTACCAGGTAGTGGGGAAACCGGAGAAGCCGCCCACAAGCAACAGAGGTAAGACAGGTGACAAGTGTAGCCTCATTACCCCATCACCCTCACCGAAACTACACACCTCCGCCACTCCACCACAGTACCATACCACCACTCCACCACAGTACCATAGCACCACACCGCCATTGCACCACACCACCATTGCACCACACCACCACTCCACCACAGTACCATAGCACCACACCACCATAGCACCACACCGCCATTGTACCACACCGCCATTGCACACCACCACCATATCATCACACCAACACAACACCATACCTTCTCATCTATCACCTCCAATACACACACAATATCCAGTTACCTTATTGACATCATTTACTAAAAGGGAACACAGAAAGAGTTCAACCGAATGGGAGTTAAAAATGGATGATATATTACACAGGTATACAGTATAACGTACAGGTAGTTGGGTCATATTGCACAGGAAGCATACAGGTAGTTGGGTCATATTGCAGGAAGCACAGGTGGTTGGGTCATATTGCTGGGAAGCATACAGGTAGTTGGGTCATATGCACAGGAAGCATAAGCAGATAGTTGGGTATATTGCACAGGAAGCATACAGGTAGTTGGGTATATACACAGGGAAGATACAGGAGTTGGGTCATATTGCTAGTATATATTATAAGTAGTTGGGTCATATTGCATAGTGAAGCATTAATATAGAAGTTGGGTATATTGCACAGGAAGCACATGGTAGTAGTTAGGTATATGTTGCTGCACACAGGAATAATACAGGTAGTTTGCACATTGTTAGTATATACAGGTATAGTATATTGCATGGAAGCCATGGTAGTTGGTCATATTGCACAGGAGCTAATAGGTAGTTGGATCATATTGGCCAGGAAGACACAGGTAGTTGGCATATGCACAGGAAGTATACAGGTAGTTGGCATATGCACAGGAAGCATACAGTAGTTAATATATTGCACAGGAAGCATACAGAAGTTGGTATATTGCAGGTTGAAGCATACAGGTAGTATGGTCAGATGGTGAGAAGCATACAGGTAGTTGGGTCATATTGCACAGGAAGCATTGGTATAGTAGGGAATATATTGCACAAGTAGTCTACAGGTAGTTGGGTCATATTGCACAGAAGCATACAGTAGTTGGGTCATATTGCACAGGAAGCATACAGGTAGTTGGGTCATATTGCACAGGAAGCATACAGGTAGTTGGGTCATATTGACAGGAAGCATACAGGTAGTTGGGTCATATTGCACAGGAAGCATACATAGTAGTTGGGTCATATTGCACAGGAAGCATAAAGGAGTAGGTCATATTGCACATGGAAGCATACAGGTAGTTGGGTCATATTGGGTATTGAGGTTATGTCATGTTGTACAACTAACATTAAGATAGTTCGGTGACAGGTGGTTGGGTACAATGACCTCAGGTAGTTTAAACCATACTGGGCAGGTAACGTATAGTACAGTGATTAGGTCATAATGCACAGGTGGTTTGATGACGTTATACGGGTGACTCATTCATACTGCACACAGGTGAATGAGGTCATAATGCCAAATAGGTAGAAGGTCCATATTGACAGGTAACGTAGAGTATAGCAATCATAACGCACAGGTAACTCGGTCAAATTACACAGGGTTGGGGTCATGTTACAGAAGGTCGCTTGGCCCACTTAATTGTTCAGTCTTCCACTCAGCCAATAATCGTTAGTGGTAGGTTCTCTTGGTCTATATTGAGGCGGTGTAAAATTTCACTCACATAATTTAGATATTGTGTTTCGGGAAGAAGGTCCTTGTTATCTGATACCTGTCATGAAGGTTCCTGGGAGAGTTTGTAGGTCTCGTGAGGCCCTGTCCTAGACACCATAGTCGTAAGAGACGCAATGTAAACACTCTGAGCCAAGATAGTGGACTGGAATTTTGGAGGGGGGCTGAGGGGGGGTGTGGGGGCTGAGGGGGGGCTGAGGGGCTGTAAAGGAGGTGGGGCTGACTGACCATTAAGATTGTGACCCCAAATCCCAATGGAAAAGCGAGATCAAGGGTAGACGATTAGGACTGAATTTTAGGTTAGGGTTAGAAAGGATAGAGTAATGTGTATTGGAGTTAGGATACTATTAAGGTTGGAGATAGGTTGTTGAGGTGGTAAAATTGTTAGTTAGGTTAATTTTGATTTGCCTTGGTTAGGTTGGGTCTTATGAGAACTTGGGCCCACCTGACCAGTCACCACTGTAGGTACCTTCATCATTAAGGTTTTATACTGTTACACAACCTGAGATTAAAAATTAAAATAAATAAATAAATACACCTAGTCGTGGAGTCTCATTCATCTTAAACATCAAAAATTACCATCCTCTCTCCACTCCAGGATCTCCCCCAATGCTCTGCCGTAAGAGACCGTCTTGACTGAGCCTAAGGTGACTTAGCTACTCAGTATGACATTAAGGGTGTTTTACCGCGGGTGTAAGGAACGCCGGGCTTTAGTCATGTCTAGTGATCTCATGTCGATTTTAATGGTTAAGTCTTAAGTCTTTAAGTCTTTATCCTAACCATATATAGTAGGGGCTTGGTGCTCATTTAGGACTGATGCCTTTTAGAATTGGTTCCATTGGCACTGAGGCCCATTGGACTAACCATAATTTAACAGATTATGTAGGTTAGGCCTATGGGACTGAGACTAATTTAACTATAATGGCAAAGATCTGCTTACGCGACAATTACAATTTACAACAACACACAGTCTCATCAGTTACCAGCTTGGCCTCATCATTCTCACGTCACCACATCCAGAGTAAAACTCTTTATAAATACAAGGTGTGGTCCTCGCTCTTCAGTTCCCTGACAAGTCAGGTCTTCCTCCCTGTTTACACGCCCGGAGACAATTTTTATAATTCTTCATCACTGATTCTCTATCCTCACTTGCCCTGACACATTATACACAAGTCGGTTTGTCTCTGAAGCCAGACACAAATATGTACCTTTGTTGACCGGGGTGTCAAGATTAAACTGTTGTGAATCTCTCCCATAGGCCCCAAATGAACAGGACGGAATTGGTGACCTCGCCAAACCTACGTCTGTCAAAAAACCACTTTGGAATTTGACGCAAGCAGACAAGTGCAATAAGAAACAACCAATCCATAGCTTACAATGATGTATATGTATATGGAGCAAGTAACAAGATCACTAGAATACAAGATGTTGTAAATCGCTAGACTAAGGTTAGATATAAGTACCTCTGGCAGTACATCCCTCAAGCAGATGTGAACAAAACTAAATATATAAAGTGTGTGGTAAACTGGTGACATACTTCTATCGGGTTATGACCATTGACTCTTGACCTCGAAAACTGTTTCTTTGGTTATAGTGTTGAATCGTTAGGCATACTGCAAACCTCACTGTTTTGTCTACTTTCTTGTCATGGTTACAATTCACAGACAGACAGATACGATACGTACAGACGGTGCTGATTGTCTTCTACACGACTCTGTCCGTCCACTTTAAACAATTATATAGCAAAATACATATGGATGAGAGGCAAGTGTTTGTATATCACTATTTATGAAGAATGACAAACTCTATTCTCTCAGGAGACTGTTCCTGTTACATCACGTTACAAGAAACGTTTATCACAGCTCTTGCAACCAATTTATTGCTTTTCACTTCCACAGCTCTACAGTCACCCTAAACGTTTATCACTACCTATAGCCTTTGCAAATCATTCCAAACGGGTTTCTCACTACCTACAGCTCTTCAACCATTCCTAAACGTTTCTCTACTACAGCCTAAAACCACCCTAAAACGTTTATCACTACCTACAGCTCTACAACCATTCCTAAACGTTTCTCACTACCTACAGCTCCTGCAACCAATCCTAAAACGTTTTCACTACTTACAGCTTTTTATTAACCACTCCTAAACGTTTCTCACAACCTACAGCTTTACAACTAATTCTAAAATGTTTCTCACTACTCTAGCACCTACTTCTAACACATTTCATCTCACATATTTTAAAAAAGACGTTTCTACTACCTACTGTACAGCCGGAGACTAACATTCATAACGTGGACTGAGTCTCCACACACCTACTGTTATCATGGAACATCACACAAATTTCTCCGTCTAGACTGCAATATTTTGGCAGTTGTGATTTTTTTTATTAGTAAACCTTGAAGCCTGTCAAACATTTAAATCCATCTCACAATTAAATGGATTTTGTGTTCTGTTTGTTGAGACTGGTTAATTTATAAAAAAACTAAATGATGATAAAACAACAATAATAACATTTAACAACAACAATATAATAATACTGATAATAAAATAACAACAATAACATAGTAACGATAATAATAATAATAACAATAATAATAACAACAATAACGGTAGCAAAACTGTCGGCAGCACATACACCTGTCATCACCATTACTCGGCTCCCTTTAGTCTTTATCAATATCCGTCAGCACAACTTCACACCGGCAACATCCCTTCGTCTCACACACACACACATTGGATCATGTGACATCATTATTTCACCATTATCTGTCAGGCTACGGGAAGAGGAGGATGCCCTACTCACTCATTCCAACACGACACGTAGTAATTTCACCTGCCCTGAATACTTATTGTTTCAACCAATTCTTAGTTTATTCATCTCTCTCCAAGATTCAGGTATTCAGTTGGTAATTTTAAGATCATATAAATTTAGGTCTTGCCTAGCAATACGTAACTGAACGAAGTATTACCGAT